>NC_057698.1:2424118-2449118 GCF_014466175.1 Vespula pensylvanica | reverse complement strand
GTAATTATACTTGTTCTTTATCGTTTGTTTAGTATCGTCGGGCTTTTACAACGACGATCATCGAGAAAACCGCAGAGTCTTTTCTCTCCCTCCCTCTCTCTCTCTCTCTCTCTCTCTCTCTCTGTTACTCTCTCGATTATGCAGCATCTCTCCACACCTTCTTCTTCGTCTTCTCTCTTTACGTTTTTTATCAGAGTTCCTTTTTTTTCTTAACACGAGACGGCAATGACTATAATCGAAGATGAAAAAAAAAGAGAGAAGGAAAGAAAGAAAGAGAGAGAGAGAGAGAGAGAGAGAGAGAGAGAGAAGGAGAGATAGATAGAGAGATAAAGAGAGAAATATATATATATATTGAAAGAGAGAGAGAGAGAGAGAAAGAGAGATGAAGGATCGATCGATCGATCAGCTTTTTGCAATGCCGGCAAATGTCTTCTCTTCTGCAACAATGTCACGAATCTCACGACGCTCTCACATGAATATATATGTATATACGTATATACAACGGATACATACACATATACAAAGAGAGAGAAAGAGAAAGAGAGAGAGAAAGAGAGAGAAAGAAAAAAAAAGAGAGAAAGAGAGATACGTTCGCGAATCTATCGATTTCTCTCGTAGTTACGGAAGATGCCTTAACGGCTCGATCCAAAGCATTTTGCTCTCTTGGCAACACTGCTGAGTGAAAGAGAGGAGAGAGAGAGAGAGAGAGAGAGAGACGCATAGCGAGCTAGAAAGTTCGTGAAGTCTTCAAAGCAACTTTTACGAGATCGCTATCTCACCGACCTAATAACAACAATTTCGTCAAATCGATAAAAGAGGTCGATATAATCGGAGCAATCTCCCGATTGTCTCGAACTTACGTGTATGCGTTTATTATATATATATATGTATATGTATATGTATGTATGTGTATGTGTATATGTATAAACGTATTATATATGTGTGTACGTGTGTTGAAAAGGTAGTCGATTATCTCGAAACGAAGCAATCTTCGTGAAGGCCGTTAATGAGCCGATAAGAGGGACTTAACTTTGCACCGATTCTCGCTCGATCGAACCCGATCAAGATTTTGTTGTCGATACCTTCTTTCTAATCGATCTATATCGAATATGACCAAGCATATTCTTTTCTCTATGTATTCTTGTCTCTCTCTCTCTCTCTCTCTCTCTCTCTCTCTGTCTCTACTCTCTCTATGTCTCTCTCTCTTTCTCTCTTTCTACTCTCTTTTTACTCTCCATCTCTCTCCTTCTTCTCGCAAATTTCTACTTTGTATCACTAGAGATCGAGCGATCTCTTTCACTATGACCGTTCACTGTATAACAAGTATAGTTGCTAATCAAGCCGATACCCCGATGACTCGATCGATGATATTCGATAAAGTAATGTCCTAATTATAGTAAACGTCAGACGAAATTGGTAGTTAGTTATTGAGTTTGATCTATATTGACGTGAGTACGACGTGATAATGTTAAATAATGTATCCTAATTTGTTAGAGAAGATACGTGCATATATATATATATATATATATATATATATATATAGATGTATATGTGTGTGTATTTATACTTGTACATATTTGTAAGTATCTGTAAAAAAAAAAAAAGAAAAAGTAGATAGACCTTTCTCTTTCTTAATCGTAAAAAGAAGAACGTACATATATACTAATCTCGACTAGAGTTTTACGAGCCGGTAAGAATTAGCGAGATAGGTTGAGAACGGAGATCTAATCGCGAGGAAAGTGATGATGAAGTGGACACTCGCCGAGGGAATTACGATCATCAGGTCATACAATCACGAGCACCGGTGCATCGCGATGAAAGAAATCGAGAGAAAAAGAGAGGAAGAGAGAGAAAGAGAAGGAAAGAGGGAAGTAAAGATAGATTGTACGAGAAGGTCATTAAATCTGAAACGTGAAACCAGTCTTCTGGAGTGGTGTTAGAAAAAAAAAAAAAAAAAAACAAAACGAAATAGAAAAGAAAAAGAAAATAAAAAGAGCGATAGATCTGATTCTATGTTCTCGAATTAAGATTAAAACGATCTATATTATTAACAATTTAACATTAATATCGCTATTAACATTGTTTCGTATTTAATGTATAATACTTCGAGAAAATAATTAGTGTGAATATTTTCGTATATCACGTGTAAGTACTTACTCTAATTTCTAAAATGAACAAAATAGAGATTAAAGAAGGAAAGAAAAGTAAAGAAAAAAAAAAAAAAAAAAAAAGGAAAAGAAACGAAGGGGAAAAAAAAAGTAAAATAAAACGAAATGAAAGTAAAAATAAGATGGGGTAAACTTCGTGAAACGTAGGAGAATATTCGATATAAAGTATTCGATTTAATAAACGTAATTAAAAATCGAATCGGACGTTCCGAGTTCTCATTGAATGTACTTAACAGGCAAATTAAATGTTTACAACATTATCAAATTACGAATTCTATTCGTTTCCTCGATAGGTCGTAGAGTACAAATGTCCTCACAAATTTATCCGACGTATGCGAGAGAATTTCCGAAATGTTTTTTTCGGAATGTTCTATACGAGAATACTTTATCGTATTCCATGGGGATAACCAATGATAATAATAATGATAGTATTAACAACAACAAAAACAACAACAACAACAACAACAATAATAATAACAACAACAATAATCATGATAATAATAATAGGACGAGAGGATACTGTTAGCAAAAAGAGAGACAGAGATAGACATAGATATAGATAAAGAAACAGAAAAAGGAGAGAGAGAGAGAGAGAGAGAGAGATTCTCGAATTACCGACGATATTTTGTCCTTACGAAACAGTTATACACCGTGTAAACATGCTTATGTATCCACGTGGACAAACGAAAATTGCAATACTCCATGGGGACCGAGGTCATACACGATTATTAGTCGAATTTATAACCCAAGGATCCGAGCGTGAATACGTTAGCGATGTTAAAATGAAGACTGTGTGTGTCGCAACGATAATTAAAAAATCCCAAAGAAGTTACTACCAACGAGTTGCGTGTAGCACTAGTAGCATAAGTTCCAAGGGAACATATAGGAAATTCCATCGATTCGTGATTTGAATTCAATTATATCGCAGTTTTATATCGAATTAACTTGTTTATTCGACGTCAACCGGTAAATGGATTTTTCTGGATCGATTCTTTACATTCGACTATTTCTCTCTTACCTTGTGTTTTTTCATTCTTTTTTCTTTCCTTTCCTTCCTTTTTTCTTTGTGATACTCTGATACAGGAACTGTTCTTCCAACGAGTATCAACGCTTTCTCTGTATCCAAAAAAAAAAAAAGAGAAGGAACGAGGGAATACAAGAACGGAGTGAGCTAACGAGCTCACGCAAAATTCGACCTTTGTCCAAGAAAAAAAAAAGAAAGAAAGAAAGAAAGAAAGAAAAAAGGAAGGAAGGAAGGAAGAAGAAGAAAGAAGAAACAAGCAAAAAGGACTTTCGTCGGACGCGATCGATAGAGATCCTTCTTCGAAAAAAAAAAGAAAGAAAGAAAAAAAAAAGAAAAAATAACTTAAAAAAAAAAAAGAAAAAAATAAGAAAAGAGAAAAAAAAAGAAAAAGAAACGTTTTTGGCCTGAGGTTAAATCACGAGGTGGTACCGGGCTGATTGTGAGTTAGCGAGAAAGAGAGAAGGAAAGAAGGAAAGAGAGAAAGAGAGAAAGAAAGAAAGAAAGAAAGAAAGAAAGAAAGAAAGAGAAGGAGTGATAGAGAGAGAGAGAGAGAGGGGGTGAGAGAGGGGGTGAGAGTGGGTATATACGGAAGAGAGGCATTACCCCACCCAGATGTGCGAGTCCGCAGGATCTTGGGCTCGAGAATATCCAGTTAACAGGGTCGCCGACCGTATACCCACTTAGGTGGCCTAGGCACATCTCTGAGGGAATACAAAAAAGAAAAAAAGAAAAAGAGGTGAAGAATGTTTCTCTGTTTCTCTCTCTTTGTCTCTCTCTCTCTCTCTCTCTCTCTCTCTCTCTCTCTCTCTCTTTCACATACCACACTCTTTCTCTATTCTAAGAATAATAACAACAATGATAATAATGATAATAATAATAATAATAATAATAATAATAATAAAAAGAAATAAAAAGAGATCTACAAAAGTCAACCACCAAGCAGTCGGATTCCTGGTCACCAGGAACATCCTGAAGCAGTTAAGTGTGACCGCACGACCGCTATCGATGCTCTTCTCCTTGCGTTTTCGATTGTTCGAGCTAGTTCATGCTTGATATCGAAGGCCCAGATATACTTACTTACACTCGGCACACAATGGCGAGGTGGACCGTTCTTACCTCTTTGTCGTCGAGTGTCTTCCTCTACGTTTTTTCTTCTCTTTGATTTCTTTTTTTTTTTCTTTCTTTTTTCTTAATCCTTTTTTTTTTTTGCAATCCTTTTAATTCTCTTAATTCGTTTTTCTCTCTGTCCATTACTATTATTGCTATTACTATTAACTTATATACCGGTCGGTATTATTTCTACGTCTTTCAAATAGGTAAACGTTGGACTTGTGTACCATTAACGATCAAAATCATAGAGCTTACATGTTGTATTTATATGTATGTATGTATGTATGTATTTATCCAAGTAAGCACGTACGTATGTATGTATATATGTGAAGTGTTATAGAATAGAAAAGGAGATATACTCATTCAACGAGTCACCATGTTGCCATTGGCGCCAACTTCATTGCTGCAAGGTGCAACGTGTCTCCCGATTAGCTAGCTTGGCTAGATTATAATCGAACTGGAACTGCCTCGAGCTATGTCTACCAGACCCTTTCTTTCTTTTTTTCTTTCCTCTCTCTGTCTCTCTATCTCTCTCTCTTTTTTTTTTATTCGAACGAATGAAAGAGAGAAAAGAGAGAGAGAGAGAGAGAAAGAGAGAGAGAGAGAGATTGTCGAGTTCGTGAAACGTATTCGTGATCTTTGATCGATTATAATCCTTTTTCTTTTTTTTTCTTCCTTCCTTTTTCTATTTTTAAGTTATTTCTTTTTCCTTTTTTTTTTTAAGTAGCAACACGCAAAATTACAATACCACTTTTTATTATTTCTATTTCGGCATCTACGTGTAATATATGGATATTTAAATGAATTAAATGGAAGGAAGGAACGATAAAAGAAAAACAAAATTTGAGAGGGGGGGAGAGAGGGTCGAAGGGGCGACGGAGGAAGATAAAAAATATGTATAATCGAGTGAGCCAAAATATTTGCATAATTTTGTCATGGTCGACGAGTATAACCCTGAATCCAACCCATGGAGTTTAACGTTCGAGAATTCGGTATCGTTGTTATTTTTATAAAATTATGTCGATTTTAATTCGAATGACAGATAACGATTAATTATTATTTAAAGATAACGTTGTTTCTTCCTAATAGTAGCCAGTTTCATCGATACAATATATACGTATATATATATATATATATATATATATATATATATATATATTCATACTGGATTCATATAAAACTTATAACAATATTTTTTGGATAGCTATTTAAAAAAAAAAAAAAACGAAAGAAAGAAAATTGAAAAAAGTATTCTTTATAATAATATTTCACACGTACACTTTCATTTATGTGTTAGTATTAATAAAACAAAAAATAATTAATTCCAATTGGAAGACATTGACTACTTTCGAAGTTTCCATTGGATCATGCTTATTATTAATCAGATTAGAAAAATTTTTTGTTTTGCCAATACCAGAGTCATCTTTTAACAATTTACTCGTAATACAAAAAATTGTAATTTTACATGGTGTAAAACGTTATCCCAAAAAAAGTCACACATCGGATTCTCACGCGTTCATTCAAGGAATCAATATCGAATATTTTTCTTTTGTGAAGAAATATAATAAAAAAGAAAGAAAAAAAGTAAAAACCAAAAAAAAAAAGAAAGGAAAACAATGATCAGAGACTAGTTATTCGAGTTGTTTCGAGTCATTTGAAATAACGTCGAATTTCTTGTTTCCTTGTTATGGAAAAAAAAATAAATAAATAAATAAAAAGGTAAGAAAATAAAAAAAAAGAAACATAAACCGTTGCACCCTAAAGGCAGAAGAAGTAAACCGAATAAAAAAAGAAAAAAAGAGAGAGAGAGAGAAAAAAAGAGATAATAAATACGAAAGATGATAAAAAAAAAAAAGAAACGATCAAGAAAATAATCTCGATGAACGCGTTCTTAAGTTAATCCATTTGTTAAAACATTTATTTGGTTTGCCGCCAATGGATGATACGGCTAATATATCGAGTTTATAGAAACGATCGGATTAGGCAGAGAAAAAGAAAGGGAGATAAAGAGAGAGAGAGAGAGAGAGAGAGAGAGAGAGAGAGAGAGAGAGAGAGAGAGAGAGAGAGAGAGCTAGCAAACTCAATCTCTTGAAGCATTTTACTCGATTCTCAGGCGTGGCTGAGCAAACACAAAAGCGTATTCGAAAGGTAGAATAAATAGATATGGTATGGAAGAGACAAACGTAAGTATATACAAAACGACGTTTGTATTCGATTGTAAAAGAGAGAGAGAGAGAGAGAGAGAGAGAGAGAGAGAGAGAGAGAGGGAGAAAGAAAAAGAGAGAATTCATAGGATGCATTTCTTTTTCTCATTTATACCGTTTCAGGATAACTAGAACGTCCGATGCGTTGCATTATAAGCAACGATGTTGAACTGAAATGCTCTATTCTTTGAAAGTACAACTTGAAATATCAAGAAGATGTGTATGTATATATATATTGCTATTCATATTTAGTTAGGTATGCCATTTTATTGTTATGACGATACAAAAAAGTCTCATTTTTCTTCTTTCTATAGGTATCGCGCGAATAATAATCGAGTTCTCTCTCTCTCTCTCTTTCTCTCTCTCTTTCTCTCTCTCTCTCTCTCTCTCTCTCTCTTTCTCTTTCTTTCTCTTTCTCTTTTTCTCTATCTATCTATCTCTTTCTTACTCAGTTCTACGCTTTCCGCCCACGTCAGATCGTACCGTCTCTCATTGTCGACGATAGGAAAGCGTGCGCGAGTTTGAGAGAGCTATCTTTTGCCGAGTATATCTCGAATCTTTCTTTACCTTCTTCCTTTACTCAACTTCGTACCCTTGTAAATCGTCAATTTAAAGATGATAAGAGAAAGCTGTGAAAGTATGAAATACAGAAAGAGAAAGAGAGAGAGAGAGAGAGAGAGAGAGAGAGAGAGAGAAAGAGTGAGAGAGAGAGAGAGTGAGAGAGAGATACATGAAAGATACTCAATATCGATATTACAAAAATCAACGACGACATAAGTTCATAAGTTCGTTTCGAAAGACGTAAAGAAAAAAAAAGGAAGAAAAAAAATTAAGGAAAAAAAAAGGAAAGAAAAAGAAACAAATAAATAAACAAAAAGCAAAATAGAGGAAGGTTCATAAATCGACGACGGCGATGAGGAAGAAAAAGACGAAGACGAAGAGAAAAAGGAAGAAGAAGAAGAAGATGATGATGATGAAGAAGAAGAAGAAGATGAAGAAGAAGAAGAAGAAGAAGAAGAAGTAACAACTCGACAAACGTAAATTTACGTCGTGTATGCTACATACGCGTTTCCTAATTAACATGCGTGCTGACTCTACCCCGTATAAATTCGCTTTACGATAGAGAAAGTCGGAATGCGTCGCTGATAAACGTCTCTCCTATCTTGGCTTATATCGAACGAACCGCTTAGCTTCTCGTTCGGCTATAAAATCGAGAATGCCCCCAGGGAGGATCGTTTTTCACGTGACTCTCAGCTTTTCTTTCGTATCGCGTTCGGTTATCTCTCTCTTTCTCCCTCTCGTACGTATATATCCGTCTTTGCACAATCTATCTCTCTCTCTCTCTCTCTCTCTCCCTCTCCCTCTCCCTCTCTCTCTCTCTTTTTCTTTTTCTCTTAAATGTAAGTTCCTTAATGCTCTCTCGGAGGATCGGCCCCTGGTTGCTTCCGATCAGCAAAGAGCAATGAATTAGTAAAACTCGTTGGAGAACGCACAGTTCTCTCTCTCTCTCTTTCTATATATATATATATATATATATATATATATATATATATATTTCTGTCTCTATCTCTATTTCTCTCCTTCCTTCATATTCCGTCTCTTTTTCTGTCTCTCTCTCTCTCTCTCTCTCCTTCCTTCATATTCTGTCCATCTCTTTCTTTCCCTCTTTCTCTCATATTCTGTCTTTCTCTTTCTTTTTTTTCTCTCCCTCCCTCTCTCTTTCTTTATCTTTCTCTCTTTCTGCCCTTCTCTTTCTCTATCTATTTCTCTCTCACTTTGTGAAATGGCGGAGACGACGAGTATTTATGGGAACGAAGGAACTCGCTGACGGCGATCTCCTTCGGCTCTCGTTACCGTAAACTCATATCATTACCGCATCTCGTAATTATGCCGGCGAGGTAAACGTCTCTAACGAACGGCCAAACAGACTTCGATTACGACAGCCCGTGGAAAGAACGCGCGAGAGAGCTCAACGACGATGTACGATGTAAGTACTACGTAAGTACTTACAACGGATCAACGGATCGACGATCCGACGATGAGCTTTTACGCTGGCTCTACCTAGATCGCGTATTTTTAATTTTTTTTTTTTTTTACTTTTACTTTTTCTTTTTTCTTTTCCTTTTTCTTTTTCCTTTTTGCTTATTTATTTATTTATTTATTTCTTTATTTATCTATTTTTTCTAACGCTTCGTTATATCGACTTATGTTAGATATACGAGCGTTTGGAATTCCCCGTTTATAGTCAGACTTTCAAATATCTTTCAGTTACATACGAAACATTGAATATTCGATATATCTATCCACGTATACATTCTCTTGTAAATCCATTCGAAAGAATTTCGATTAGAACCGTTAGGGTATAAGCAATTCTTCTTAATAATATTCTTAATTAATATTGTCAATTTATCGAGAAATTTTTTAGAAAATTTTGCAAAGAAAACTTTATTACTGTTATCATTGTTATCGTTATTATTATCATAATCATTATCATTATTATTATTAATATTATTTTCCTTCGTTTGAATTATTTCTTCTTCTTCTTCTTCTTCTTCTTCTTCTTAAAGAGAGAGAAAATCACATTGGTCGTATCAACGACCGAATAAAAAATTTCTTTTTAATCTGATAAATTCAACTTACTATCAATGATCTTGTAATACCAGAGAAATAAAACGTAATATTCGATTAATAGAAATAAATTAATAAGTTCTCTTAGATGCAATATACGAGACCTAGTAAATACTTACTTATTTACGAAAGTAAATACTACAATTCTTTTCATAAAACGTTCGAACGGTTTCGATCATCGAAATCTCTTTGGCCTTGTCGAGCCCTTGCTTGTTTCAAGAACACGATCTATTATCCCAGTCTTATCGGGATACCATATCGACGTACGATCCGATAAGCGATCACTTTCGAGAAGTCGAAGGAGTCGGTAGGAGACCATCCGGGAGAGGTCGACCTCTATCTTTCTCTCTTTCTCTCTTTCTCTCTCTTTCGCTCATCGAGAACATCGAGCACCTGTCGTAACACAGTGGTTTGCTGTTACAAACCTTGCAAAGTATGTACGGTTGATACATATACAGGGTGATTATTCTAACAACCTTTCGAAAGTCTTTCTTTCTCTTTCTCTTTAATTCTCCTCGTACTTTCTTCATACTTTTACCTTTTACCTTTTACTACGTTCTAAATCGAAACCAAGTCGCTTCAAATGTAATAAAAAAAAAATAAATAAATAAATAGCTGAAAGAAATAGAAAAAAAAAGAAAAAAAAGAAGAAGAAGAAGCAACTATTCAAAGAGGAATAATATCTCCTCTCACCGATTCGAGATCGAGAAAATAAAACCGGGTGCGATCACCCGGTACATGCAAAAGTGCGAGACATCGGCGCGAGGTTAGCTGCAGGTGAGCCTAAGCGAGGTATCGTTAAACGATTCTGCCGAGCCGATTGCATTAGTTATCGGTCACGGTTCGACGAAGAAGAAACGCCCTGCACGAGCGAGAAAGAGAAAGAGAAAGAGAAAGAGAAAGAGAAAGAGAAAGAGAAAGAGAAAGAAAGAAAGAGAGAGGACAAGAGAGAAGGCTCCGCGTATAATGTGTTCTTGCAATTTTTCTCCCTTTTTCTGTATCTATCTCTCTTTCTCTTTCTCTTTAAAGAGAAGTCTCGTATATATTCTCTCTCCTTCTTGCACTTCCCAAAGACCTACTTTACAATAGGGGAAAAGATCGACCGCTCTTTCTTTCTTGATTCAACAACACGTCCTCTCTTTCTCTCTCTCTCTCTCTCTTTTTCTCTTTTTCTCTTTCTCTCTCTTCCTTTTTCTTTTTCTCTTTCTCTCCGTCTCTGTGTCTATCTCTCTTTCTCTCGTTCAAACTTCTTTTCTCTCCACTACTTATTCACCCTTTCACAATGACCAACAAAGTAAGGTAGAGAGAGATGATTATGAAGGTGAAGGCGTAGTCTGAATATATACTACACACATTCTTTCAGATGTCTTATTGACCTAAATTGTTATATTTATTTGTTATCTGATAAAATATATACCTAATCAAATATCTTATCGTGATCGCCAATGGCTTGTATATGCGATACGATTAAAAGGAAATTGGTCGATCCATTAATTGATTAATTTAAAAAAATACAAATAAAAACAAACCAATCGGGTATATTCGGAATGTATAACATTCGGACAAATTTTGTAATATCGTTAAAACGTACAGTCGTGATTTTTATTAATCGTTCTCGTTATATTAAATATTGGATATTGACTGACATTTCGTAAAAAAAAAAAAAAAAAAGAGAGTAAGATAAACACGTACAGAAAGTAAAGAGAGAGAAAGAGAGAGAGAGAAACAGAGAGAATGGCAAAGACCTCTGTTCGCACATTTAGCGCATACTTTCATAAACGTACTTTTAAAAAATTCGCGAACTCGAATTTCTCTGGTAAGCATACCACACGTTCCTAGTAACGTAGAATACAGGACGCGTAAAAAACGACATTTCGATGTTATTTCCTACGACCCTTACCTAGCCTTGCAAGAGGTCATATCGATATATCACTGTCATGTTTCAACGATAGGTCCATTGATAACGTGACGATCCGCGATACGAGAACGTTTCTTTATTTATGAACGGACACGTTCATTCAATTATTCTCCAAACTCTTTTCGTGCACATTCCAAAAGCTAAACAAATTTCGATATTGTTCTGTCTTTCTATCTTTTCCTATTTCTTTCTCTCTCTCTCTCTCTTTCTCTTCCTCTTCTCTCTGTATATCTGTCTACCTAACTATTTATTTAGCTGTCTCTTTTTAGATCTGTCTCAGAAACAAGCAATTAAGCGTAACGCACCGTATCGACGAAACGAAACGTGAGAATTTCAAATGTTATTACCTGGTTAATTTCGAATTCACGAGCTTGTATTCTTGAACGCCCACATGCTCCTGTCGTTTCTGTATTTCATCGTAATGTCACAACAGGCGAAACGTGACGCACGGTCATAAATAATAAAATGAACTACGTAAGTGAAAGAAGGAGAGAAGGAGAGAGAGAGAGAGAGAGAGTGTGGGAGGGAGGGGAAACGAAGAGAAGAAGAAACGTAGAAACTATGTCTCTAAGAACGTCTCTTCATTTCCTGCATCTACCGTAAAGTCGTAAATTAATCGATTTGTTAATTAGACAGTTCTTACTCTCTAATTTAGTTCATCTACTAGGTTTTCTGTATACAGAAAACGTGTTTCTTCTTTGAGAATTCAAGATTGAAAGATATTAATATTAATAAAAAATCCATAATTCATTAAATATATATATATATATAATTATAAACTTTATTTAGATAAATTATTATCTTTCGAGAACTATCTATTTAGAAAACAGACAAATTTTTGTATAGTATAATTAGTTTTATATATAAAATACATATATATATATATATGTATGTACATATAACATATATATATATATATATTAATTAATCAATTTAACAAAAAAATATTTTACAATTAATTATAGACAGCAATTATGAAGATTTCGATCTAAGTAACAAAATTCGAAAGTCGATTCTTCGAAACCGGAAGGATCCAACATCCGTCCTACTATATAGGTACATATAATATAGAAACTCAGTGTTGCCGAACTAATTTAAAGGATCCTCGCGTATCCTTCTAAACTCTATGCTTTCGGCCATTTCTCTTTCTCTCTCTCTCTTTCTCCCTCTCTCTCTCTCTCTCTCTCTCTCTCTTTCTCTTTCTTTCCTCATCCGGTCCCGTTCTTTCTATTTTTTTTCCTCTTCGATTAGCTTGCGTGCAGAAGGATCGTGACGGTTAAGAAAAGATTTCTATCTCGGTGGATACGAAAGAAAGAATGAATATAAATAAAAGAGAAAAGAAAAAAGAAAAAATAAAAAAGAAAACATCGCTTTCGAGGAATCCAATTTTTATCGGCACGTAATTAGGAGAATAAGATTAATGTCCTTCTTAATAATAATCCTATTTTTCATCTCTATCCTCTTTATTTGTGTTTATAATGATTATTTAACTTAAATCATCGTCGATGAATTGACCGATGGAAAATTCGCGTGTATCCATTCAAAAGATACATAAATAAATAAATAAATAAATAAATAAAAATAAAAAGAAAGAAAGAAAGAAAGAAAGAAAGAAAGAGGAAACGATCGTAATGAGATTCAAGACAAAGAAAAGATTCTGGCCGGTTTAATACACGAGGGTACGAATTAGGGGAACATTACTGTTACAGGAAGGGACGAAGAAACATAGCGACAGAGAAACGTAATGACGGTTGCCGAAATTGCAACAGCCGCAGGTATACCGTTAGCAATGGAAAATGATCGACGAATGAGGAAGGAAGAGGTCGAGAATACGATTAAAAATTTATGTTAGGACAAAAACTGACTATATATATAATATATTTTTATATCTATCTTCCTTTCTCTCATTAATTTCATATATACTCGAACATTATATTCGACTAAATATCATAATTATTAGATACTTATACATTTTTAGAATCATAAATATCTTATATATAATATAAATACAAGCCTTACTGCTTTCTTTCGTTCTTTCATTCATTCATTCATTCATTCTTTATTTCTTTTCTCTCTCTCTCTCTCTCTCTCTCTCTCTCTCTCTCTCTCTCTCTCTCTTTCTCTCTCATTCTTTCCTTCTTTTTCAATCTTTTTTACTATAGTTTTAACCGGGACGAGCTTCTTGAATGCCTTTACAAGTTGGAAATTATTCCGGTAAACGAGCGGGATACTCTAACGAGCTTGAATTAAATCGTAAGTGTAATTATATACGATGGTACTTAATAAATGAAAGACGAATAAGAATATGCCTATACGCTTTTAATGATGAAAATACCGAACGAACACGCGAATCCTAGTTGAATGAAGAGGAGTATGATGCTCATCCTACATTGGAAAGTACGAACTCCTCTTTATTGTTAGTTAGATCTTTCTAAAACGACAAATATACATATGCGGTTACATAAAAAGATATATACATACATACATACATATACACATAGATATATACCTACGTACGTACGTAGTTAGATATATACAATTATACAATGAAACTCGTGACCAGTCTAGCTTTTACAGATAATGTCACACCGAAAGAGCAAACGTTAAAGGTACGACTTCGTTTAATAAGAAGAAAGAAATATTTTCATTCTCTTTCTCTCTCTCTCTCTCTCTCTCTCTCTCTCTCTCTCTCTCTCTCTCTCTCTCTCTCTCTCTCTCTCTCTTTCTTTCTATCCATTTTAAAACTATCTTGAAATGAGGTTTCAAACGAATTGATTTTATTCTCTTATTTGATATATAAAATATTCTCTAATGGTTTTCAAATATCTTCAATCCTCTCCTTGTTGTAAACGAAGAGAGAAAACGGACGAATATAGACTTCTCTCTTTCTCTCTTTCTGTGTAAAATATACCCAATCCTGAAGGCCGTCCACCTTACTTTGCGCTTTTATACCGGGTGTCTCGAGTAACCAGTCTCGTTTCATACTTCTTTCATTATTTCTCTCTTTCTCTCTTTCTCTCTTTCTCTCTCTTTCTCTCTTTTTCTCTATCTCTATCTATCTATCTTTCTCGATAGTTATCGAGTTAACTTTAATACTACTTACGTAATACTAATTGAAGTATATGCATACATACACACATATGTTATATATATATACGTATATATGTGTATATATATGTAATACGTAAATACATGTAAAAAGGAGATCCTTATATATATAAATTCGTGGCCGAAAATGGCGTGGAGGAGAGTAATCGTCCGGCTACGATAATCGTCGGAGAAAATTGGCGGTACCTTGGCAAGCGAAAACGTGCTGTTTACGGATATTAATGGTAACTCCAGGAGAAATATTTTTCTTGTCTCATTAGGTGCGAGAATGGATTCATTATATCGTACTTGGTATTTTCGCTTAACGTGTCGTACGTTTATTTTTTCTTTTTTTTTATTTTTTTTTTCTTGTTTTTTTCTCTCTTTCATTTTATATACGACACAATAGTGAATAACAATACCTGGTAAAAAAGAAAAGAAAGGTCATTTCACGTTCCTCGAGTAACTAAACTCTCTTTGCCCTTAATTATAGTCGGCAAACGAACCAATGAAATTTCTTATATACACACACACGAGAGATATATATATATATACACATGATTAAAGAAATATAAAATAAAGTAAATTGATTGTCTCATCGCACGTTTAAATTAAATTATGTTTACAAGGCACACAATAATATATATATATATATATACATATATATATATATATGCATTATATGTATTATATGAATAACGTACTGTGAAGTGAATCAGAAAGGTGTTGAGCAGTGAGAAGAAAAAAGAAAAAAACAAAGAAGAAAAAATATCTCACGCAAAAAGGAAGGTCGAGATCGACGATACTCGGATCCACTCGATCGTTCGTTCACATATTTTCGTATAAAGAAGAATAGAAGAGAAAGAAGAAAAAAAAAAGAAAAAAAAAAAAAACAAAGAATCCCAAGAAGTTATTTTGTTTGGCTCTCCATTGACACTCCCACGTACGCACGTAGGATACTCTAAAATATTCGTCGTAAATACTCATTGTGAAAAATAAAAAAGAGAGAAGGACGCGAAACTCGATTGGCGCGTAGCCTTTCGAAGGCCGCGAGTAATTCGAAAGAAAAAGAAAAATGGTGGCGGTGGAAGGAAAGAGAGAAAGGACGAAAAAAAGAAAAAGAGAAAAACAGACAGAGAGAGAGAGAGAGAGAGAGACAAGAAAAAAGAAAGAATAAATAAAGTGCAATAAATCCTTCTTTATAACGCGACTCTTGCTGCGAGCAAGAAGATCCTTTTTGTTTCGTTCCGTTCGATGTATTCGCACAAAGCACGACATATGAATGCGTCTGGATAGTTGGTTCTTCCTGGTTCCAATGGATCTCTCGACTAATCGAAAGAAAGAAAGAAAGAAAGAAAGAAAGAAGAGAAGAGAAGAGAAGAAAAGAAAGAAAGAAATAAATAAAGAGAAAGAAATATAACTGAAAGAAATCGTTCATTCAAAGTTCGAGATAGTCAGTCAGAATAGGGTGGTGGTCGTAGTAATAATATTAGTAGTGGTAATATTTCCTCTTAACATATATACAAACCCACATACACACACATATATAATTAATATATATATATATATATATATATATATATATATATATATATATGTACAATTGGTTTATAATACACGTAGAAAGTAAGTATGTCAAAGGTGTACGTTTCAATTCTTTCGCCTGACTTTTCGTGGTGAACGTTCCATGGTCATGGAACAGGTGATTAATAGCGATCCTTGGTTACCGAAGTAACGAGCATTAAACGCAGGTACGAAGCGTATCGCAACGAACGATCGATTTTCAAGACACTTAAGTATATGCATATTTGTTTGTGTATGTGTATGTGTATACTTATGTATGTATATTTTTAAGGAGGTCCAACTAAAAAATCTCGAGAATGGTGGCCCCTCTCTTTCGTCTCTCTATGAAACCCCTGATCGGTCGTTATTTCAGTTTTATCGAACGTAACCACGAGTGTCCAAAGCCGTTCGACGTTCCTTCGCTTGTCGATACTGAATTTTGTCTTCTTATTCATCGGTGCTGAAACTTTCTCAAGGTTTTATTCATGAAAAACGTGAGGGTTATCTCGAAAGTGAGATGTGAAATGAAGGAGTAGGGGGATACCTCGTTTGAGGTACTTATATTTACTATATACATCGTTGCCAAGGTAACAATTTCAGTTCGTCTTAATATATGTGGGAGAAAATTCAACATATATATATATAATTCTTCTAATGAATGATAATAAATATCTATTAAAAAAAGATTATTAATACCTTTAAAAATCACAATGATATTAAATATAATCCTTAGTGAATTGTATTAATAATAATTCACTCGAATCTAATTAGTTGGTTCACTTGAAACTAATCTGATGTAATCCGATGAATCTGGTTTAATCCGATGTATGTCGTTAGAAGGACTTACAACAACAAACAACTTCCTCTTTCTCTCTCTCTCTCTCTCTCTCTCTTTCTCTCTCTGTTTCTCCTCTCCCTTCACCTTCTTAATCGACGACACAATGATGCGATTCAATTATCACGTCGTCTCAGTTACTCTCGGAAATGGTATGGAGGGGTAAAGTGGAGATTGGTCGAGAACGAGGGGGTGATGGAGAGGAAAGACGAGGGTGGAATGATCGAGCGAAATTTCAACGTCATGTCCTATTAAGATTGTAAATCATCTTGAGCCGAGACTCGAGCTACACGAAACTCGCATTAGCGCTCGATAACCCCGCGATAAATCTGCGGGATCCATCAACTACAAATATCTATGGTGGTACGTTCGATTCTTCCGGGCGTCTTCTCCTAACTTTTTATCATATCGATTCCTTGAACGTGGCTGATCATCTTGTATACCTACACGTTATATCACATTATATATATATATATGTGTGTGTGTGTGTATATATATTTATATTAATATATACAGGATATTTTACTTCAATTCAAACGCAGGAAATATCTACGTTATTTGTCGTTGCAAAAAATGTTAATGAGCGAAATTTCTAGAAAAAAAGGAAATTATGAAAGAAAAAAAATTCTTAACTAGAAAATTATTTACAATTATGATTGAAACAAAAGTGCATTCCTATTAACATCTAATGAAAACGAGATTTCGAGATCTCTTCCTTATTACCATCCCCTTTCATATTTTTTTTCTAAATATATCTTCATTATTACGCTATTGTTCCTTGAATAGAAAAAAAGAATATTTAATGAATATGAATGTGATTGATTCTCGGATTGCATATAAAATAAATAAAGAAAAAAGAAATAAAAATTAAACAGCTCAACGTTCATATTAATTACGCTACGTTATATTATTCATTAGACTACGATTTTACATTTGCTAGAGTAAAACATTCGAATTATGTGAAACACCTTGTAATTTGTATATATTTATATACATATCTATGTGCATAAATCGAATCTGTTTCCATAAGAATGTTTAGTCGGTATTCGTAGATCATTTACTTCGATTAAATGGACGCTTTCTTGATCTCAAGACTTAACTGTATATATATATATATATATATATATATATATATATATATATATATCATTTTATTAAAATCTCTCAATTATTATGACGATTCGATTTGTTTGTTTCGCTTCATGCCAGAGGAAATTAGATTTTTAAACTTTAGTTAAACTGATTTCTCTCTATCTCTATCTCACATACAAAGAAACACACAATCTCTTTCTTTCTCTCTCTCTCTTTTTCTCTCTTTTTCATATAAAAGAATGGAATAAAAACGTTAATGCATTTGCTCTGATTTTACAGAACTCTTGCCATTACTCTTCTCTTTTCTTTTTCTTTTTTTTTTGTCTCTCTCTCTCTCTTTCTCTCTATCTATCTTTCTCTCCACTTCTTTTCGATAACTCGATTCCTGCGATTCTCGAAGAGAAGAGCAACAGGGCGCGGCCAAGGGAGGTACCTTGTATATGACTCGATGAGAAACTCATGTCTTTCGAAGAAATTTTTCGAAGAGAATGCGAACGTGCTTCTCGTCGGTTTGTGATCGTTCACTGTGACCTACTTAACTTGACGATCATTCGCCACATTGTTCGCGCTTTTTAAAAGAATTTCTTTTATCACATTCTTATGTTATAGTTTATTCATATACCTGCATCTTATGTATGTAGATACATATGGATAATAAAAAATGTTATAAGATAACGTCTTATGTATTCTAACATATGTATGAATATATATGTATCTAACATATATTAACATATTATATTAACGTAATATATAAATCGTGCGTTTGCTTTTTTTATAAGAATAAATTAAAATAATATAAAAATGTATTCGTTCGTTATATATACATATATATATATATATATATATATATATATATATATATACAAAGTGATAAGCATATAATATTCTATATCAACATTACCAAAGTGCAAAATTATAAAAATTAATATTATTTTAATATTTTCATGTTTCGTTTTACATAATTAAAATTTAAGATTAAATCTTTGCTCCGTTATTATTGAACGAGTAATTCTGATACATTTATGTATTTGTATATTCATATATTCCTATGCCTACATTTTCCTTTACTAAATGAGCGATACTCGATTTATATCTATTATATATATATATTTAAGCAATAATAACTATATCTTTGATTTCAAAAATTAATTGGATAAAGTAATTGACGTTTGAAATATTAATAGACCAATAAAAACAAGATATATCAGCTTAAATTACAAAATGATTTGACTTATTACAGCACCGCTTGTTGTACGTAAGTAATCTATTCAATATTAAATTCGTATGAATAAACTCATTTATTTCTTTTTTTTTTTCTTTCTCCGACACAATCCAAGAGAAAAGAAATGAATAAATAAATAAAGAAAATAAATGAAGAAAAAGAAAAAACGATAGAAAAAGAAAAGAAACGATCGAGAGATAGATCGAGATGAAAAGATCGGAGATAGTGAAGTAGAGAGGGGTAGAGGGAAGGAAGGGGAGAAAAAAGGGAGAAGGATCGATAGGACACTGGGTGGTACGTAGTCACTTCATGACAATTACGAGCACGTTATGGTATCTCTCGGTTTGCGAACGGTCTCTAACGTGTAATTCGATCTACTCAAGATCGGACGAGAGTGTTGCCGCGTGTGGTTCTCCCTATAGCCAACATATACATAGATAAATATACTATATATATATATATGAATATATATAAATGTATGTATATATGTACGTAACTATACCTACGTAAATACGTACTTGTTAGTATTGGCGCGAAATTTATAGAACCTTGGCTTCCCCCCTTGGCATCGTATAAGCGACTTGCAACACAATCAAGACAAATTAGCCGCGAGGCACATAACGTGAAACGGCGTACACACACACACACACACACATACATACATACATATACACACATATATGTATGTCGAGTGGCGTGAGCGATCATGTTCGAAAGATACTAATACCTACGCAAAAGAGAGACACTTATCGTGTCCGCGCTCTTGAAAGATTCTCTCTCTCTCTCTCTCTCTCTCTCTCTCTCTCTCTCTCTTTCTCTTCTCTTTTTCTCTTTTTTTTCTTATTTGTTCTCTCTCTCTTTCTCTCCTTGTCTGTCTGTCTCCGTCTCTGTCTCTTTCTCTATCTCCTTTTTTCTTTCTCTCTTTCTTTTATCCATATTCGATTATCTTTCCTTTCTGTCACAATTTTTGACTTACGAAAGTTTGAAATCGTTCAGAATAACACAGAAGAAAAGAGAGAAAGAGAGAGAGAGAGAGAGATCCGGATTACATTCTGACAGAGCCGGAGAAAGTTTAAGTTTATTTTAAACGATCGTTCTTAAAAAAGTATTATCAAAAAGGGAAAGTTATTAAATATAAATCATCGATATTAAATAGAAATATATATATGTATATATATATATATATATATATATATATATATATATATATAGACACACACGAATAATTGTCGTAAATCGTGCGAGTTAATTTAGAAAGAAAAAAGAGAAAAGGACAAAGTAAAAAAAAAGAAAAAAGAAAAAAAAAGAAAAAGAAAATGAACAAAGAAGAGAAAAGAAAAAAAATATAAATTAATTTGAAATCAAGATTCTAATCGTTATCGTGTAATACGTAATAAGACCAAGGTCTAATATTAACTATATGATAATAAATTATATAAGTGATAACGATCGAATATCGACGAAGATACTTAACTGTACTAATACATGCATTGATCTAATTAAAAACCTCTAAGGAAAATACTTAGACATATATACGTACACGTGCATATAAACATAAATACATATATAAATACATAAATAGATAGATAGATAGATAGATAGAATCTTAGATTGGAAAACTTCCGGCGATATAAAAATTGCGATCATATACGGGGCCACGCATGATTAACTTTTCGCGCCACTTGTTGAACTATTCTCGTTCTCAAAGTAAATGCAATTATCCACCTACTTATATTCAAGACACGGCAACAACCGCGGATAAGTGCATAAGTGTTGCTTTCAGTAAAAAAAAAAAAAAAAAAAAAGAAAAAAAAGAAAAAGAAAAGAAAAGAAAGAAAAAGAAAAGAAAAGAAAAAACAGAAACGACGAAAAAGAATATTTAAAAAAAAAAAAAAAAAGAACGAAAAGAAAAAAAGAAAAAAAAGAAAGAAAGAAAGAAAGAAACACACAAAGTAGCGAAGTAACCGAACTGGCCGATACTAGATATGGACTTGCTAGTTGCATCGACCAATCGTAATCATTCTTACTGTTTCAATACATACATATATATGTGCATATATATATATATATATGTCTTTGTGTACCTTGGTACGTAAAATACATATGCAATAAATGTAGGTATATATGTACATACGTCGTTATTTACTTTATGCGCACGCCTCTAGATCGTAGAAGGACACGCCGAAAGGGTACGGCGGTCTCCGTGACTGCCATTATTAACGATATTCAACGGTATAGTAGTTGATAAAATATTATGCTAATCTCTTGGGTAGCATACGCAGGGACCTACTTTAGAGTCCCTGCGAATGCAAGCGTCAGCCACAGGGCGCAGCCGAACAAAATGTGATATCCGTTACCGTTTAAATCAACGCCGGATTTAATCGGATTATTTATAAAAAGAAAAAGAAGAAGAGGAAGAAGAAAGAAAGAAAAAAAATATATATATATATTTCGTTATCCTGATTAAATACCTTGGATGAAATAATAATCGAATTTCGTTGCATCAGATCAATTTCCTCTTCTTCTTCTTCTTCTTCTTCTTCTTCTTCCTATTTTTTTTTTTATTTTTTTATTTTTTTATTACTATTCGTTTCGTCCTTCGAACGATCTCTTTCGACGAGTATTCCTTATAAAGAATCTTTTATTTCGAAAAAAAGAAAAAGAAAAAAGAAAAGATATATCGAAGAAATGGACGTTGCAAAAAAGATTCTTTTTGCGAATTTGAAAGAAAGCACGGATAGGGGCCAGGGTTTAAATTACAAAAGTGAACGTAGTATTAATATCTATGCGTATTTTGCCTCGCAGGTAGGCATAAATAAAATTTGACGAAAAACACAGGGCTCTGGGTGAACGTAAATCAAAGCTTGCGCACGCGCGCGCTATCATCTTCCTATTAAATCATTTTCTCTTTCTTTTTCTTCCTTTCTTTCTCTCTCTCTCTCTCTCTCTCTCTTTCTCTCTCTTTCTCTTTCTATCTATATATCTATATATCTATCTCTATCTCTCTATCTCTCACTTTGCGAAAGGAGAAAGATCGAGAGTTGAGGTCGGTTAAAACGATTTCCCGGTGTAAAATAGGGACAACGAGATCTCGTCATGCCCTCCGGGAGATGGCTAATAATAATCGTTGCTACGTTATAGTCAACGTTATAGTCATTGCTTTTATCGGTCCACCTTGATAAGTACTTAGATATTGTTAGAAACGATAATAACATAGATATTTTATATTATATAAATATATACGTTCTTCTTTGTAATATGTGTATATATATAGTATGTATATAATATATATATATATATATATAGATATATAATTTTTTCCTGTTTATCTTTTCAATAAAAACCATTAATATTCTATTCATTCAAATTGATTAAGAACCATAAAAATAAAATAAATAAATAAAACAAGGTTTATAGCCTATAAACTCCAACGTTGCGCCTTTCTTTTTCTCTCAAACATTGATCGAACCATATGAAAAATTCATGTTCGCGAGTTAGTAGAAAGGAGAAAAAAAAAACAAGAAAAAAGGAAAAGAAAAATGAAAGAAAGAGTAAAAACAATTGCGTCCATACATAATCCTATTATTTCTTCTGATCATCACAGAAAATTGCTAGAAGCAATCGAGTTCGTTCGTTTCTTCGTTTCTTCGTTCGTTCTTTGGTTCGTTCGTAGCTGCACCCATGACAGTACGAGTCAAAGAGAGGATAAGGAGAAGACTCGAGTGCATTCGATGCAATTACGATGTACCCGTCCGTCGATCGGGCTTTTTTTTTCTTTCTTTTTTCTCTCTCTCTCTCTCTCTCTCTCTCTCTCTCTCTTTCTTTCTTTCTTTGCGCGCGAGCGTCCATCCATGAGAGATCACGCGCAACCAAGGTGTACCATTCATCATTGAAATACACCTCGCGAATAAGCGCACACCATACCGCTAACATTCTCGTTCGCTCATGAGAGTGGCCGGTTCTCGATCGTGAAATACTGCTCGAAAGCTTTGAACTCCGACGTTAGAGCCATGACAGAACGAAACGGCAGACATTTTCAACGATCACGCTACGATCTTCTTGTTCATTTTTCTTTTTTTCGTTCTCTCTCTATTTTCTTTTTTATCCTCTTCCTTTTTTATTTACCTCCTCGTTAAAACTTAAATTCTTTTTTTCCATTTTTCCATTTCGTTAAAAAGCAACACGATTGTGCAATCCCTTTTTTCTATTATTATTATTATTGTTATTATTATTATTATTATTATTATTATTATTATTATTATTATTATTATTATTATTATTATTGATCTATTACAACCGTATTTGGGATCGTTTCGATTTCTTTTTTCTTTTTTCTTTTCATTCGTTTATTCGTAATGTTCGTTTAACGATAACAAAGTTTATAGTAATGTCGACTTTTTTGTCTTTTTTCTTATGTTTTTTTTTTTTCATTCTTTCTTTCACAGGTTACGTTTATTATCTTCTTTGATCATATTTATACAACTCTTTTGAATCTTCCTACGTTGGTATCGTCATATTTTCATTATTATTATATCATCATCAATGATTTAGTCTAACTTTTTGATTCATAACGTTTCAATAATATTAACATTCGTCGTAATGGTCACATAACTAACATGTTTGTTAACATTTAATATTAACACATATCTGCGTGCGTACGCGTGCGTATTTTTATATGTGTATGTGTGTACGGACCAAAAACGAAAATGATTAATTATTACAGAACAATATTACTTTTTACGTTGTATCGTTACTCCTTAATAAAACAATTAATGTCCAATTAAATATCACTAACAATTAATTTTAATAAATTTATGTAGATTTACATGGTAAATCTTATCGAACCGGATTTTTTAAATCGTCGAAGAGCATGCTGACATATCTCTCTTTCTCTCTCCCACTCTTCCATTCTTTTCTTTTTATTATTTTTTTTTTTATTTTTTTATACTTTCATACGAAAGAAACGTATAAGGATCTAATATAATTGATAAGAAAGAACATATGCATAAGCCTCAACTCGGCTCGGAGGAAATCACGAACGAATCGGAAAGTAGTCGAATAGATAGACGTTACTCTCAGTGGCCAATGCAAAAGAAAGCACATAGAGGAGACGATTTACGTCTCGTTACTGTAAAATGAGATGAGCAGGAAGAGAAGCCTTAAGCTTCAATTTATCAAGAGATCGCTATCGTAACCGTGCGAATCGATAAAAAACCCTTCGGTGCTTCTCGATCAATTCTCTATCTATCTCTCTCTCTCTCTCTCTCTATACATATATATATATCTTTCTTTCTCTCTCTCTCTCTCTCTCTCTCTCTCTCTCTCTTTCTCTTAACTTCAAGATCCATATAGATTATATACTTACACTTATTAATTTTTCTGTTTTTTCCTATTTTATTTTTTTCCCCTTGACTTCTTTTCCCTTTTTCTTCTTTTCGTTCAATCGATAACCGAATCAATGAAAAATAATTCGGATCTTTCCTTTTTTACGTACAAGCGTTTCGATTGAAGGATCGCTTAAAGTTGAAAAGAAAAAGTGAGAGAATGAGAGGGAGAGAGAGAGAGAGAGAGAGAGAGATTGCTCTCGATTAATATACCCCCACCTATAAAATAAAAGTACGAGTATAATTACAAGTAATATTATTATTGTTATTATGTGGCGGAAGATCGTTCGATTTATCGACTTTTTATCATTTTCTTCTGCCGATCGTCGAACCGGTTTTTTGCAAAAATCAATAACGCTATAACCAACGTATGTATCTCTTTTGCCTGGATGATATATTTCACCGAAAAAGGTATGATATATATATATATATATATATATATATATATATAACGGTATAACTTTGAGGCATTATACATATGTCGTTTCGTTCGAAAAAAAATTTTTCAAACCTTGCCGGTTGATCAACGATCAATGTTTCCTTGGACACCTCGAATGCATGTGTTTCTTTAGAAAAATCATATTGATCGATTCTCGACGATATATATACGCAAATGAAAAAAAAAAATAAATAATATAAATGATCGAGATCTGTATCATCAAAGCAGAGCACGTTCATCTTTCTAGATCCTAACTAACTACTTATCTTCAAATTTCCTTAAACATTTCGACGAGTAACATAGAGCAAAGAAAAAAGAACATAAAA
>NC_057698.1:2404118-2419118 GCF_014466175.1 Vespula pensylvanica | reverse complement strand
ATTAACAATAAGTCGCAAGCCGTACTGATTACAAGCAAAAACAAATTATGCATTGGTATTCATAATTCATTACTTATGTTGTAAGAATTAGATATGTTTTAGAAGAAACAGATCTATTTTTAGAAAACTCATCCATCTCATGTTATCATAGAAAATTAGCGTAAAAAAAAATAAACTGACATATGCCGAACCCTCGCATCGATATTATTTACATCTTAAAAAAAAAAAAAAAAAAAAAAAAAAAAAAGAAAGAAAGAAAAAGAAAAAAAATCCGCCGTATTGTAATCATCGCAAATACGAATAAAAAAGAAATAAAAGAAAACAAAATAAACTGAAATAAATCGATCAAACTTCGAAGAATATCTGATATATGCGCAATCGCGTCAAGATGGCGTCAAGAGATTAAACGTTAATTTCGTCGTTTAATATGTAACTAAACAACTACAAGGATATAGTAATAAAATAGAACCGTCCGTGCAATTTATTTTACATGATGAGATCTCGGCAATAACTCGTCAATGTTAAAACCGTGAATCCATTTGTGGAAGCCTATTTTGCACGTACATACATACGTGTACTTGCTCGTACGCGTATTCGAGTTATCTTTCATCGTGGTTAATTATCGAAATGGTAAAGATTCCGTGACGTGTTGCGATGAGAATAAGAAAAAAAAAAATTACCGTGTAAGGAAGGTTTGAGAAAAAGAACCGTAGAGAAAGAAAAGAGAGAGAGAGAGAGAGAGAGAGAGAGAGAGAGAGAGAGAGAATATAAACGAGTAAAGCAACATGGGCCACCGACCTGGCACTAAAACCAAGCGACATGCTAACTCGTATTAACGTTAACATTAACGTTCGCTCCCGTCGCGAGACTTATTCTTGAAGGAACGTATTAAAAATTTTATATACAAGTTTATACATATAGCTAAGTATATTTGTATATACGCTTATAAATTATCATCGTCCTCATACCGATGAAAATTCATTCGACGAAGAAGTGTGTTAACGGGGTGAATTATATCGACCGGTGTCTTGATCGTCGACAACTTTACGGGACTCAATGTTTTTTTTTTATTTCATGCGTATGTGTGCGCACGTATTTTTTTTTTTTTTTTTCAGGAACGATCGAAACACGCGATATCGACTATAAAGAGTTAATATCTCGAAAACGATTACGAATTATCATTTGTGTACGTAAGTAGAAACGTAATCAAGCAATTGAATACTATATTTAAAGTTAAAGTTCCTTTCGATTATAAAATTATTTTACGAGTTATCGACGATTTTTCTATCTCATATTGTTGATTTGTTTATTTTTTTTTCTTTTTTCGTTTTATTTTTTTTTTTTTACGACGCCACGTACGAACGTGAGAAAACAAAATTTTGATGTACTCTTTGACTTTCGTTTTAATCGTCTATCATGAGCAATTTACGTGGGTATCGATGCGAGGTGCGTGAGATAAAGAGGAAATGCGTGAGTACGGACAATTTCACGCTCGAAACACGTCTCGAATCGTTCGAGCTTCACGAAACTTGAAAAAAAAAAATAAATACCATATAAGTTTCTTTAAGATTATGCTCGTTCATCTACGATCTATGCTTTTACATGTTCATATACTTCCATTCATGAATTATATATATACTGTATGCATATATATATGCATGTGTAAGTTTATTATAATAAATATACAAATAGCTGAAGTGTTAAACATTAAGTTAGTAAAAACTTGTCGTTATATTCATGGCCTTTCCTAATATATTCTAAAAACCCGGTTGCAAATGAGCACGAGCTAAATATATATTTCATCTTTTTTCTCCTTTTTTTCTGTTTCTCTCTTCCTATCTTTCTTCTTTTCTTTTTTTCCTTTTTCTTTTCCTCCTTTGCCATGACAGAAAAGCGTCATTGAACTTGACGAGGAGCTTTCACTTTCCTCTCGTTTAAACGAACCACTGAGAAGAGAGTCCACGGGGTATGAATAATTTATAAGTGCACAGTTCCAAAGGATGAGTTACTTAATGTTTTCTTCTTTTTTCTTTCCTTTTCTTTTCTTCTCTTCTCTTTATTTCTTTTTCTTTCATTATCTCTTTGGTTATCTCGTTAACGCGTTCGTCAAATAGTCTCTTATAATCTGACTTTTGATAGATCTCGATTATAAACATTTCTATAGAAAATTAATTTACAGATACACACAAATATATATATATATATATATATATATATATATATATATAAATTACGTGGGAATGTATTAATTAAAAAAGTCGAATAAAAATTTTAACTGTAAAAAAATCGAATAAAAACAATGTAAGAAAGGATGATCGACGTAACAGATCTAATTGATCCGATGATCGAAGAATTTTTCCAAAACTCTCGATATATATATATATAAAATAATTGAAAAACAGACATATAATATAACACAGGTATAGGTGGTGAGCATCGAGTTGTCCACCGTTGTTGCTCTTAATTGCCGTGTCATAAGATTTTACCCGTGCTTAATTGCGAGCATGCAAGTAACTAACTACACGTGCACCAATCACGTTAGAAAGAGTAACGTCTGGTAAATAACTTATACATATACAGATAAACATAGAGACATTCCTATAAGAGAATAGTAGTAGAATAGCAAAGTAGTAGCGAATGTTGGAACGCTCTTACGTACAACATCCTTTGGCTACGTAAGGTCTACGTAAATAAATGGCACTGGAAACGTCTTTCTCCTTAAGAGGCACGTGCGCAAAGCGCGTAATATATGGCGTCTATCCATGGACCGTCTTCTACCAGAAGCCAATGGTATAAGATAGAAATAGAGAAAGAGAGAGAAAGAGAGAGAGAGAGAGAGAGAGAGAGAGAGAGAGAGAGAGAGAGAGAACATAGCTAGATCTCGAAGGTTTATAAGCCTCATCGCGATTAATGCGGATTCCGCGTTGCTTTTCTCTCTTCTCTCATTTGACTCGGAAGATGAAACCAAATCGCCGATCAACGATAAAGATAACAGAAGCCGCAGGTGATAACGCACTGGCCTACGTACATTATTTTTCGAGAATACAAGCTAGCTTTTCTTTTTATCTTTTTCTTTTTCTCTTCTTTTCTTTTCTTTTTCTTCTGCTTACTCTTCTTCTTCTTCTTCTCTCTTCCTTTTTGTTTGTCGTTTTTATTTATTTATCTATTTATTTATTTATTTATTTATTATTTCTTTTTTATTCATTAATTTTTTTTTTTTCTTCATTTACGATACACATCTCGATCCAAAGATATTTGTAACGCTTCGTAGAGCACGTGCTTATCGGCATAGAGCAACGTCAAACTTGTAGACATCGATTATTATTTATACTTTGCTTTCGATTTACATAGAGGAATATATGTATATTAGATATATTTAATGTTACTAAAAGGAATGGAAAAGGAGGAAGAAAATGAAGAATTAGAAGAAGAAAAAAGGGAAAAATTTAAACGATCTTTGAAGTATCTTTATGATTAATTGGAAAGAGAAATTCGTTACTCTTCGTACATAGACTAAAGTTTCGCCTTTACGCTTGACGTTTTGACATAATTCCAATGGTTTATACGTCGGTAGCCTTGAGAAATATGTTTCTTATGAAGTATAAATGTGAAGTAGAACGTCGATTATCTGAAATATTACGACAAGAGAAAGAAAGATATAGAGAGAGAAAGAGATTTTTTGATAAATGTATGTATATATATATATATATATATATATATGTGTGTATATACTTGCTAGAATAATAATTAACGTCTTACAAACGTTCATTAAATTCTTCTTAAAGTTCCTTTCTTATTATTATTTATTTTGCAAATAACTCAATTGAATAAAATAATAAAAAATAAAATATAATATTATAACGCACATTAATAGATATGTGTATACATATACATACCTACATACATACATACATAAACGTAAAATAAGAAAACAATATTTATTTGCATAGATAAAAAAGAACAATTTTAATAAAAAACTGTAATGCAAACAATGTCATGTGTAAGTTGTTAAAAAAAAAAAAAAAAAAAAAAAAATAAACGAAAGAAAAGAATAGAAAAAGAAAATTTTACGACTAAACAAATTCGATCGAATGAAATAATAAAAAATAAAATATAATATTATAACGCATATTACATAGATGAAATGCAAATCATGAAATACATATCTATGTACATGCAAAAAAAAATGAAAAATTTAACGCGGGAAAATGGGATGCAGGTAAAATGTCGTCTGTAAATGATAGAATAAAAAAAAGAAAGAAAGAAAAAAAAGAAGAAAAAGGAAAGAAAAATAATGTAAAAGGAAAGAAAAAAAGAAGAATATAAAAAAGAAAGAAAGAGGAAAAGAAAAAGAGGCGGTAACTGTTCGAAGGAAAAATTATATAAAGCGGCCTTCAATTTAAGACGTCCCGTGGTTAATCTCCAGCTGATTGGACCGTCCTCGATGCACCTACTCATTAATGCGCGCTGTGAAAAGTAGTCAGGTGCAGTCAGCTCGCGTTACTTTAATAGACGGGCCAGAAGTAATGCTTGACGGGAATAAGAAAGTCTTAATCCAAAGTAGGTATACCTACGTAGGTACATACCATGCGACGGTCCACGTACTTATATATACATATACGTATGTGTATATACATATATACACATAAATACATATAATATATATATATATATAAATACATATGCGAAATATATTTATGTTGACCAGAGAGAGAATACATACGTCACAAAGTAGATGCGAATAGGTAGAATATATACATTTATATGTATATACACATACCACAACTCGATTAGGCTTATTTTGCTTATCAATCGTAAAGGATATAAATCAAAGCGGTGCATCGAGTAATGACTCGTCCATCTAACGGTATAACTCGCTTGTCTCATTTCTCTCTCTCTCTCTCTCTCTCTCTCTCTCTCTCTCTCTCTCTCTTTCTCTCTCTCTCTCTCTCTTTCTCTCTCTCTTTCTATCAGTCACTTAATATTCATTAAATCCCAATTAGTGAGTATAATTATCGACTCGTCTGGTAAAATTTAGAATGACTTTTAACAGGCCAAGTTAATAATCTCTGTGAATACGTACATAGGTAGTTATATATAATATTGTCAAGGATTTCACTATTATTTGATCATAAAATATATATATATATATTTTTTTTTTTTCTTTTTGTCAACTATAAGTGTCATTTAAAATGACGAAAGACTTTCGGAATATATATTCAATCTATAATGTATGCATCTATATATCTACATACACACACACACACACACACATGTATGTATATATATATATATATATATATATATATATATATATATAAATTCAATTAACTTTTTTTTTTTTACTATTTCTTCTACGTAATGAAACGTTCAAATTAGGAAGAGTTTCAAAGAGAAAATAACAGTTAGGACAAATTTACGAATGTCACATAGAAGTCCATCGTTCTATACGTTCTATTCAAACCATAAGGAGGAGAAAGAGAGATAGAGGTGAAAAAGTCGCGCGGGCACGTATCAATTAAGAAACTTTCCCCGTGTGACTTGTATTATCGCCCTCGTCATCGTCATCGAGCGATACGGTACGAGTAGGTACGTAATTATAAATTGCAATTGAATGGCGAGTTGTTAACGTCGTTTTAAGGGACACTATTAGGCTGTCAAGTAAAACTGATTATCGTGCCAGGCGTGGAACTACGTCGCCATCGACGATGTCACGATTTTGACCTCTCTCTCTCTCTCTCTCTCTCTTTCTCTGTCTCACTTTTATGAAAAATGACGAAACGTCTGCTCCTAACACTGCACTTAAATAGATAATTCTCTATTAGACTTGTCTCAAGATACTTCATCCTCGATCATATGCATTTGAATTTTTCAAAGAAATTATCTACCGATTTCATTTACCACTTTCCTTCTTTCCTTCTTTCTTTCCTTCTTTCTTTTTTTCTTTCTTTTCTTTTTTTGTTTTTTTCGTTTTATTTACTTTTCTATTTTTTCTTTCTCTTTTTCTATCTTTTTTTTCTGAACAAAACGCAACACAAATGAGTGCATCATCGTCGGAGGAATCAACGTGATTGTATCGATTAATTTCTAGGTAGAAGAAACGCGTTATAAAGGGTTCATTAGCTCGTAATTAAAGCATATCGCATCGGCTCGCGGCTAAGATCATCCGTAAACTACTAAATTAATAGACTGTTCTTGCTGCTATTATTCAACATGGAAGTATAATAACTGGGACGTATTATAAATATAAACTAGTAGTTTATATGGAATTATTATTAATAAATTTTGATATTGAAATAAGAATTTACGTGAAATACAAAAAAAAAAAGAAAGAAAGAAATAAAGAAAAAAAAAACACATAAAGTAAGAAAAGAAATTTGAATAAAAAGTTATTACGATATTTAAGAAAAAAAGAAAAAAAAAAAGTCTAAAAAATCGAATATACGAATACATTGATACAATATACATATCTAACTATACACACACACACACACATATATATATATATATTGCTTTTGTTAAACCCACACTTCTATACGCAATCACCATATAAAATGGTACACGTACGCATGAGAGGATCAATGTACCCATTTGGACGATTACATTAACTCTTATGAACCGATGGCTATCGTTCTCTGTACGCACGATTAAATTGATTTATGGCTAAACGTTAAGCGGCGGCGTTTATTTGTAATATATATATATATATGTATATATGTATATATATATATATGCATATATACATATATATACACTTATAGATATATACATAAACTCATAGAACATGTGAGTGGGTGAGTCCGCCATTGGAATTCGATTTTATCTACTGACAGATACGAGATCGACCGTTGCACGACGCATATTTTTTTTTTCTTCGTAATTTTTTTTTCCTCCTTTTTTTTTTTGTTTTCTTTTCTTTCTTCTTACCTTCTATCTCTCTCTCGTTCTCCCTATCCTTGTCTTACACGTTCTATCTCCTTACCAACTCCCACTTCTTCCTTCAAGCTTCCTTTTGCTTCTCTTAGAAACGACACGTATGTATTTACGTATGTATTTATTTATATTACGTATGCATGTATGCAAGTATATATGTATACATGTATGTATGTATATGTACGCATGTAGGTGGTGAGGCGTTAATGGCGTTCGGCAAAGAAAATAGAAAAGAGATAAGGAATTTCCTCAGCGATTTGCATTATGTGACTTAAGTTAGTCCGAGCTAACTCTCACGAGAAGTCACAGACCATTGTTCATGGTGATATCTCATCTGGCGAGACACTTAGATAACCGAACGTAATAATGATAATGTTAACAAACGAGAAAGATATAATGTAATATAAAAATAATAGGCGCCATATTAATCGATAAATTTGCGACTATCTATCTAAGTTTTTATTCCTTTATTTATTTCTTTTTCTTTTTATCATTTTATTTATCTATTTTATCTCTCTCTCTCTCTCTCTCTTGTTTTCTTTTTTTTATTTTTTTATCTATTATAAAATAGCACGTTTAAAAGACATCAACGTGCTATCTCTTTTTCTTTCTTTTTTTTTCATCGACTTAATTGAGAAATAACAGTTGACTTTTTGCTACCTTAAACTGCCTCCTTATTTCTTTTTCACTTTTCAAACGTAACGCCCTTCTACTTCTTCTTCTACTCCTTACATCCACTCTTTTAATAAATCTCTCGCTACGATACAGAGCAAAAATACGAGTTTCTTTCGGTTGACCAAAATCTAAAAATTCCAAGTGTAAAATTTAAAAAAAGAATCTTAAAGACTTTTCTTTTTTTCTTTTTCAAACGCATGCCATAGAAGCGTATATTTGTTAATTTAATTTGATTTTTTATAAAGAATCTATCGAAAGGTATTGCTGCATGATTTTTTCAAACATGAATACAGACAAACGTTTCCAATCGGATTCAGATTTAAAGTAACAAGTAATTTGTAACTTTTATACGTGTTTTGCTAACTACGTAATATATGTTATTAATTAAATTAAATTAAATTACATTTCTTCCTGTCTTATTTTTGCTTGCAAAAAAAAAAAAAGAGAAAGAAGAAATAAAAGTCACGAAAATTACATCGTACATTCTCGATGAAAAAAAAATTGCATATGTAATAAAATTATTTATACTTCGTTAATATCTCTATCGATAAAATAAAAAATCGAAATTGAAAATTGGTCAAAGGTTCAAAAGATGATTCTAGGTCGTGTAAGAAAGATACGTTTCGATGGTTAAAAAAAAAGAAAAGAAAAAGAAGAAGAAAAAATAATGATTTATGAACGATAAAGTTGCAAACTCGAAGCAAGAACGAGGTGACGCCGCTTACTAACTAATCGCAATTAGATGAAATTAAATTTCAACGTGACCGGTTGATAAAATAAGACCTTGCATTATCTGCCCCACTAATCTACCAAGTAACATGCTCGTGCGTATATAGGATATATTATTATAAGCGTATTATCCTATTATCCTTTAGTATTATCCTGTTATATACTAACTACGTGACTATCTTTATACATACATATATGCACATACGTGCATATATATATATATATATATGTATATATAAATATATATTAAATATATATATATATCTGTGTGTATATATAAAATCAATTTAAATATATAATCGCCTAAACTCTAATCGAACTCGATCGATAACCCCATTGAAAATATACTCAAGTCGAACACATAAGTACATAATAATTATTATTTTAGATCAGTATCATCGTGCCTCGTAATTTCCGAAACGAAAACTTTTCAATGTGAATAATAAAGTAGTTATACCGTATTTAATATCAAATGTAAAATCACGTTTTCTCTTATTTGGCATTTAGTTGATTAGATACGTTGCTACATAGTTTAGATATTAGACAAATTTCAAGTAACTCGATTGATGATTATAGGTCTATTATAAAACGATAGACGAAGTCTTAACATAGTTTTCTAACCAGAAAGAAAGATATTAAGTTCGAAATATAAATATAAAAAGGAGCGAAGGCGTCGGAAGATTGGCATTCCATTAGAAAGAAATCGGTGTATCGACGCGCAATCTAGAAGGTAAAAAGTGTAGAACAGGAAATAGACCTCCGTCAAGTTGCAACTATGTCTGTCCCGGTTTTTACAGAAACCGGTTACGATTGCCGCGTGCTTTTCCGACTAGAAAAACCACGAGCATTCTTTTACTCAAAAGTCGAAGCTATCGATTATACAAACTATCGTTTCCTATCGATCGATACTTTACACGGTGTATCGATCGAACTATCGATTCCTTTCTACGATTAAAGTCGGTTCCAATTATGGTTAACTCTTGTGGCCATTAGTTTATAAAATTCTTTGAATCTTCTCGGGGTGAAATTTTTACGAATTAAACTTTTTTTCTCTCTTTTCTCTTTCTTTCTTACTTTCTTTTTCCTTTTTTTCCCTTTTTTCTATTTGTTGGTTCACATTTTTTTTATTTATTTAGTTATTTATTTATTTATTTTGTTTTTTTAAAGGAAGTATCTTTTTTCTCATGTACGTGGAAATCTCAGTTAAAGATAATCACCGATCGAGTTGCTATGATCGTTACGAACGTACGATTTAGATCGAGATTAGACCAGTCGGTATGTACCAAAGAACAGTTAATTGTAAGATGTGATCCAGAAAAGAGAGAAAGAGAGAAAGAGAGAGATGCATTAAAAAAAAGTCTTTGTCGTCGACTACGCCATAGACTATATCTTGATCCATTTTCTTTTCTTTTCTTTTCTTTTCTTTTCCTTTCTTTCTCCTTTTTTTTTTTTTTTTTAATTTTATTTCCACATAACTCCGACGAATCCTCGTTTATTACATGACGATAAATTCTAAACGATTTCAAGAATTTTTCGTACTTCATTCTTCGTTATACCATGTCAACGTGTTGAATTCTTTTTCTGAAACGCAACAGAACCTCCATAAATATTTTTCTCGCGAGTGTATGATCAACTAAAACGAAGTTTTCATAAATCGAACAAATTCTTTTTTTCTTCATCTTCAATTCCCTACATACAGAAAAATAATTCTTAAGTATAAATTCTTCCTCTTTTTCTCTTTCTTTTTTCTTTCTTCTTTTTTTCGAATAATTCCTCAAAGTCATCGTACTCATGTATACACATATATATTTACTCAATGAGATCTCGTAATTCTCTCTTTCGAGAGACACGCATCGAATCTTACTTACAAATTTATCCGAAAGAAGTAATTACGCGATGACCTGAATCAGCAAAAAGTAAGAAAGAAAGAAAAAGAGAGAGAAAGAGAGAGAAAGAGAGAAAAGAAAAAGGAAAAAAAAAAGAAAAGAAAAAAAGAAAAAAGAATAAGATCTTCGGCGATCTCTTCGAAAAGGATGACACTGTATAATCAAACTGACACCGAATTGAGAGTCGCTTTAAAATGTTCGAATATCTTCACTGTTCGATCGATACGAAAAAGAAGATTAAACATCATTGGTAGGTAGAAATATCTACCTGCAATATAATTACGATTTCGATGATTATTACGAACGATTTTCAAAAGACAAGAGAGAAAGAGAGAAAGAAAGTTATATATAGAGATAGAAAGAGAAAACCTAATAAATCCATATCGATATTGAAGACATTCGATACGTCTAATAAATATTGCAAGATCACATCTCAATATTAAAAACGATCAATTACTATATCGATTCAGATAGTTCCAGCGATGGCTCCAGATGGAAAGCACTTTTTAAAAATTCAACTTGAAAATTTAATTCGAACGATTTGAAATCGATTCTTTGTAAATCAATCATGTAATGAAATCGTTTGATTGTATATATATCTTACTTCTATTGAAATTTCACCATAGTTAGTCCATTTAGGGAGCACCGAGAACTGCGCAAACTTCTCCATGTCCTAGATATAAAATAAGTGGACGTAGTAAATTACGATGTGTAGTAATAGCACCAACGCGACATCTGGGACATACGGAACCTTGAACCAGACTTTTCTCTAACACCCAACATGTTCAAACCTACACAATTTCTGTGATACACAAAGAGAAAAAGATCAATCATCGAGAAGAATATAAATGAGATCGAATCTGCAGAAAAAAGTTATAACCGTTCGTGAATATTTATCTATCTATTATATATATATTAATATAAAATTCAAGACTATAAGAAAAAAATCATCAGACGATTCGATTATACTTGAAACATCGATATCAAATTAATCGGCTAATCTCAATTTCAAATTCATATTTTTAAATCTAATAACTAAAAGTTTCTAATTTTTCCTCGAATTTTCATTTTTAACAACAATGCGAAGAGAGATACATACAGAGACGAAAAAAATTTCTAGATCATTTTAAAAGATCGATGATTCGGTTTTTCAAGACTTCTTAGATCAATTTTCTCGTTTCTTTTTTCATATTTTTTTCCTTCAAATTTCACCAAAAAAAAAAAGGAAAGAAGAAAGCTACGTGACTTAGAAACGTTTCTTTCTACAATCTACGAACAAAATTTAGTCTAAATTTATTTTCAGAAAAAATAGAAAAAATCGATTATTAAAAAAACTTAGAAATTTTCGATCCGTACCATAAAAATATCTTTTCTTTACATTGGAAATACGACGAGGAAGATGAAGATGATGATGATGATGATGATGATGATGATGAAGATGAAGATGATGATGATGAAGATGAATGAGATGGGACCTCCACGCCCATTTCAAGCATATCAAGAAGAGATAAGAAAGAAACAAAATAATATCAATATCCAGAGATCAGATAACAAGTGCGCTTATTCATTTATACTTCCGTCTCGAATTAATCAACGTATTAACTCGCATTTTTCGCGTAAAATCGGAGAAATTGAATGTATATACATATATACATATATACAGAAAAAAAGAAGAAAAGTGTTTTGAAGCAGTAAAAAAAGAATAGACACTATAGACAGATAGATAGATATATAGATAGACAAATAGAATAAAAACTTATATCTCTCGATCTGAAATTCTTTAATCGACTCTACGCACTTAAGAATTACGCCGGCTGTCTGTTCAAGGACGAATGAAAAAAAAGAAAAAAAAGAAAAAAAAGAAAAGAAGAAAAAAGAATAAATTCTCCTAAGAAGTAGTATAATTAACTATAAAAGTTCGCGTTAACTTAGCCGTTGGAATACTTAATAATAATAGTAATCATATGGGATGATCGTTTCTAATTGTTGAAGAAAAATAATAAGGATGTGCGTCAGAAAAGATGAGGAAGTACTTTAACGATCGAGGACGAGCGGAAGTCCGGAGTGAGAAACGTTACCCAGAGGCAACAGATTGCTCTTCCTCTCGATTCTCATTGGTTATCTCAAAAATAGTCAAAGTTTAACTCTCAAAAAGTCTTAACGATCTTCGTAAATGATTTTTCAACAAAATTTATACACGTTGTTGTAACACGTTATCTTCCCCTATTCTCCATCTTTTCTCTTCATCATCATTACCATCATCGTCGTCGTCGTCGTCGTCGTTTTCATCTTCGTCTTCTTCTTCTTCTTCTTCTTCTTCTTCTTCTTCTTCTTCTTCTTCTTCTTCTTCTTACTCTTTCCAGTATCCTTTATGAATCAACATAGATGGATTACCGTTATTCGAGCTAATTATGGCTTACATCGACTGTTAGTATGTTGCCAAGATGGGGAATACACTATACATAATAATAATTATATACAAATATTTCATATCTATCGATTCCAAATGCATAAACCATAAATTTGTTTAATCAATTCTAATACCATTTTAATTCCTAAAGTAACGGCGAATAGTATATTGAATAGTTTATCGTTAGCCGCGCGCAATACGTTACTGAACGAATCAACAAGGGAAAACAATTTTATATACTAAAAAAATATAATATACTACGACTAAGACGACAACGATTTAAGACGGTTACGACTATGACGACTAGATCGAGATAACCTTTGATCTTGCTCAGTGAACATTACGATCGCTTTGGTATTTTAATTTCTCGCCATTTTGACGACGTCCGCGTGATAAGCTAATTATTTATCGTTTTGCGATATATACGTGATATTATCGATGATAATGATGATAAAAAAAGAAGAAAAAGAGCAAGAAGAAAAAAGAGGGAGAAGCTCGAAGGAAACAGTTTTACGAGTAACTCTTACAAATATGTAAGTACGTGATAGAGAGTTACAAGGTTTCATTCCAGATCTCGGCGTATGTTAAAAAGAAGGAGAAGGAGGAGGAGGAGGAGAAGGAGGGAGAGAAGAGGGAGAGGGTTATATATAATTAAGAAACATTAAAAGTTTACAACCAGCCGGTTGTAAGTTGCACAGAGCTGTAAATGTAATTACCGGCGAGCCTAACCGAGCTGCTCGTGTGCTCGCACAATCGCTCTATCTATCTTTATCTCTCTCTCTCTCTCCCCTCTCTCTCGCTCTTTCTCTCCTTCTCTTTTTCATTCTGTAAGAGTATTAACGATAAATATCCAACAGAGCTTGTCGCAGAGTATTACGTTTTCTATCTGTAATGTAAATTAGCCACAGATAGTGGAACAAAACGCGTGATCTACTTCGTCTGTTTCTACGTTTTAAAACCATATTAAGTATTGTAGGTATTGTACATATACGTACACATATTATATATATATATATATACACACACATGCAATATGTATATATATACACATGATGAGTAATAAATTGATAAAATACGTATTATCTCATTTTTTTCCGATAGATGATAATATAAAGATTACATTATTATTTTTATAATAGAGAAAATTTCTACGTAATAATTCCTACTTACAAAAAATCTAGAAAGAAAAAAAGAGAGAGAGAGAGAGAAAAAAGAAAGAGCGAAATAAAAAGGTGAAAAGAAGCGAAGCAAACCGTATTACATTTTTAATCGCAAATTCGCGAATAGGAAGGGTTTTTTGAAAAGGGTTGGATTAAACAAAGGATGTGGAGCAATGAGCCTTTGGATGACTGAAAAAGCGCGTGGGGCGCTGGTACGACGAGCCGCGTCGAAAGAAAGTGACCGACGAGCATATAATATCTGCTACCGTGCACAAAAAGCGGTTGCCGACAGGTTTCGAAGCCGGTAGCCAGTGCTCGCTCGATGAGACGTACAATGAGAAACGACGTGGTGGGACCACCTCTCACCGAGATTAATAACGTTCAAGGGATAACGTCCTCCTCGAGTTTTGCTTGAAATTTTCATGAAACCCCCAAAGTCAACAGGAAGGAAAAAAAAACCAACGAAAAAGAAGAAGAAACGAAAAAAGAAAAAAAAGAAAAAAGAGAGAAGAAAAAAGGAAGCAAAGTAATAAAGGGTGGGATTGTTTTTCATCAATTTTTCGCAAGTAGATAAAATTAAGAGAACAAAAAAGTGTCAAAAAAAAAGAAAAAAAAAGAACGGAACGAGAAAAATCAGAAGGATAAAAACTAAGCCAAGAATTAGTCTCATAGATCGCGAAATAACGTAAGTATCTTAAAGGTGGATTACTCTTGATCAATTTTTCGCAAGTGTATGAACAGATAAAAACGAGCAATAAAAAAAAACAAAAAAGAAAGTCGTGAAACAATTTCATAAATCATACAATAACATAAAGTTCTTAAGAGATTAAATATTTCGATAAATATTTTGCGAACATACAGAAATCGACAGAAAGAAAAAAGAACCGCAAACGAAAAAAAAAAGAAAATATACGGAAACAAAAAGAGAGAGAGATGAAAAAAAAAAGTGCAAAATAATTTCACAAATCTGAGAATAACATAAGAAGAATCCTAATGAATTATTTTCGATGAATTTCTCAAGAATATTTTTATCCATAAATTCTCTCATAACTTTTGAATAAAATCCTTCAAAGATCTTACTTGTTATTATCACTGATGTTTTGAATGGCGCCAATAGTGCTGATTGATCATAAAAAGATGGTAAATTAGAAAAAGAGAAATAAGAGAGAGAGAGAGAGAGAGAGAGAGAGAGAGAGAGAGAGAGAGA
>NC_057698.1:2345726-2404018 GCF_014466175.1 Vespula pensylvanica | reverse complement strand
GAGAGAGAGAGAGAGAGAGAGAGAGAGAGAGAGAGAGAGAGAGAGAGAGGCAGGTGCCGGCGCCTTCTCCTTTTTCTCTCTGACATCCTTCCTTTATAACCAAGCTGATGTCCTTTGAAGAGAGCGTGGACACTGAAAAATGCGCAATGATAATGAAGATAATGTACGATATGCTTCGAGGCAATAAGAGAACCGCTATTCGTCATATCTTGACGCCTACACGTAGCCGACACATATATACATACATATATACATTCATACATTATACATACATATATACATACATACGTACATACAGATATATATATATATAAGAACGCCTTTGAAGGATATCGATATATAAAAGAAACGATAGGATGCTTATTGTATATTGAAAATCAGGATAAAAGCACGACGCACGAATTGCATGATTCGAGTCATAGATAAAAAAAATTATTTCAAAGAATTATACTTTACATATAGCGAATAAATAAGTAAATAACTTACCTACGTATAATAACTTTGGAGACTTTAATGCTCCAAGTTAAAATAAGACAGACTCTCTTTGTTTCTTCTTGAACGAATCCTTGGTATTTCGATCGAAACATTCGCGTCAATTTCAAATCTTGATTGCGTCAAAGGAAACACTTGTTGTTACATACACATACACAATATATATATATATATATATATATATATATATATATTACTTTACGTTCCTTTACGTCTTTATTGGTACTCTCTGCTCGTACTTGTTTTAGAAATGTCTTGCAAAAAACGTATAGGTACAACCTATCTACGTGTGTGAGTGTATATACATATATAATATATATATGTGATCTCTGTATGTGTGTATATATATATATATATGTTCACTTGCACAGCTGTCTAACATTTCATGGGAAATTGCAGCCCGGTTGAAACGACGGTAAGAAGGATGTAGACGTTTAACGTGCTCCACGACTGTTAATTATGACGTAGAAATTTTCGGTATTACGAAAGTTGTATTCTCTCTCTATACTAAAACTAAATAGTATATATATATATATATCAGTATATATAAATACATGTACTATATACATGTATATACTACAATATATATATATATATATATATATATACATATATAGTATCGGATGCTTCAATTTTCTACGATCGTTCTTGAGTACCTTACTCGTTATGGATGAAAAGAAAGGAAAAATAAATAAAAAAAAAGAAAAGAAAAGAAAAGAAGCAGGAAGGAAAGTGAAAGTATCGGGAGGAGAGAACCTTAACAATATTTCCACGTTTACCGAGACTGTCAAGGTTGCCAGATCGTTTGATTCTACCGTTAGAATAATCTCACGTGCCAGGATGATTCCGAAACAAACGAACGGGAAAAAATGAATCATGGAAATGTTTAATAATTAACTATGTTCTCTCGCAATCAGATAGATAATCATATCTAAATTATGGAAAGTCTGCGAATGATACGTTGCGACTGTTAAATAATTTTATAAGAGAAAAGGAAAAAAGAAAGAAGATATATACATCGCGTAATATTGTAAGTCAATGTTATACTACACGACGAATATAAAAAAAAAAATAAACAAAATAATCGTCGAAAACAAAATTGTTGTTTTGATACGTTCAATGTCGCGTAGGTCGCTGATAGATCACTCGCTCTCTCCCTTCTTCTATCTCCTCTTCATCGAACAAAAGTTTCATTTTCAAGTAATTACAATTATTTTATATAAAATGAAACATTATCGTAAAACTCTTTGCGTAATATTATCAGCTGATACGTAATTATCACGTAGATGTGTACATAATGGAATTTGTATACTACCTATCGAGTCATGATCAGTATATAGATCGTTTTCAATTTATTAAAGAAGTTATCAATTATTCTATCCTCTCTATTAATTCGACTTTGTCGTTTCTCATTGTTATATAACGACGATGATACAAAACTGCCATACAAGATATAAATAAGAAATGGAGAGAGTAATAAAATATTATATCAATCGATCGAAATATCAAATAACAATGTACAATTGTTTCGTAATATAAAATTTGATAATCGTTCGATTCTTTGAATCGTTTTCTCAATCCTTATTTATTATCATATGGAATATTTACTCTTGAAAAATTCATTGGACGCTCATTAAAAGTATGAACGAACGATTAATAATATATTTAAAAAGTAAGTACGTATTAAATAATTATTTTGTTGATTTTGTAGATATCACAACTCATGTTTTATAAGTGTTTACAACGAATGTAATAACGTAGTCTATGGATGACACACGTTGCCTCTACGGAAAGTCACGTGAAAATAGTCCGTAACTATCAACGTGTAAGGAAGTACTGTGATATCTCTCACGGATCTCCAGTTTGTTCATCTTTCTCTGGGATCGAGGCCTACGTCAAGGACTTTGTATACAGGACATACTCGTTCTTTGTTCATATTTCTCGCTGTGTGTTCTTTTCTGTTTATGTTCTGTTTGTCTTTTTTTCTCTCTCTCTTTCTCTCTCTTTCTCCCTCCCTCTCTATCTTTCTCTCTCTTTGTTCTATTCTTTACATGATTAGTAAACGTGATGTAATCAAAGATGCCAACAATTGCGACTTACCTGGATCGTAGTTTTGTGAATACTACCGGCTAACGATCTACAAAAATCTCACTTACTGCGCATCCTTGTGATCTCTTGTAGTATTCGATGACGTCAGCAAAATCGGTAAACGCAAAGGATACCTATGATCTTGATTCGAACTTCGTTTTGAATCGCATCGAAGATGTTAAATTTCTTTATCGACTTTTCTTTTTTCTTACCGACAATCGATAAAAATGTAAACTTCTTTATCCAATGCTATAATAAAGTTTTATATCTATGGTCAATATTTATGATATCTACCTATCGATACATTAAATCATACATAAGATGATATTAAAAATAAATTACAAATATAAATACTTTATTTGTAATAAATTATAAAATACAATTATGTGAGTTATATACACATATATATATATATATACGTGTGTGTATAAATCTAAAGTATGATTAAAATACTTTTTGCATTACCATGTGCATTGATTATAGTAACCTTCATAAAATAATGTCGGTAACACTATCTTTATTTCTCTTCGATGGTATAACGATCGGAGCGATATTAATAGTACTAATTTTATTTTTCTTATCACGTTTACTTTTACTATTACTACCTGATTGTAAACTAGACTTACCACATATATTTTCTGGTTCGTCTTTTGTGATAGTGCTTTCATAATCTCGAGAGCTATCTGGAATACTTCCACTCTCTTGTTTAATTGCATTTATCGATACAACAGAACTGAAAATAGAAAATTCTAACTTATCGAATTACAATCCAAACGTTTCATTAAAAGATGATATTCATGTGTTCATATTAATTAACAAACTCACAGATGCATCAACTCCGTTATATAGAATTAATAAATATTAACAATACGATATAAAATACTTACTTTCTTCTTTCTATTTTTACAGATTGTTTAGAGAAAGTTTTATTGTAAAATTCAACTACTGTTTGAAATGAATCTATATAGTTATTTTCATCTACTTCAATCGCATGCGTATTTAGTTGATTTTCATTGAACACTTTTGTCTCAATATTTTCTATAGAAAGGAAAATACTTCAGTGTAATAATATATAGTTGATACTAAAAGATATCTTTCTCTATTTTCATAGCATACTTCTTATTAATTCTGCTCCTTCTGCTTTATATTCTGCTATTTCTTGATCTTTTCTTTTAATCAAATCCGTTAATATATTTTGTCTACGCATAAGTTCTATAGAAGATAAATACAATGGTTTCGTCACGTTCTCCCAGAATTCTTCTGTAGTTCCCTTGGAAAAATTAACCTCAAATTTGAAATGACCTCCTTCAAAGTTTTTTAATAACTTAATACGATCTACAGATACCTCCACAGCATATTTTGGAATATCGGTTAACGTGTCTAACACAACTTCTATGTGTTCGTTATCGCTGATAATTAATACAGAATTTAATTTCTAAAAATTATCAAGAATTAATCTCCCATTAAAAAATAGCCTTACATAATATAAACTATTCGCATTATACCTTAGATTTTTGTAAAATCTTCTCATCGGTCAAACATTCTGACCAAATTTCTTTAAAATTGGTGAGCAAAATTTTCCACGCATTGTTTTCTTTGGTAACACAGATAATAAACGGATCGTCCTGAATATTAATCTTTTTCCAAATTTTACCTAAGTCGTTTTGATTAAGATTTACAGCCATCTTACGATATATTTAACGTTTGAAATAACAAATTGCGTTCCACATAACCTAACCTCATCCGCATACATACGTAACTACGTACAATCGAACGAATTTGAAATATTTTATAAATATATTATATAAATTACGAATACAACACGTTAAATTAAACAATATAATTTAAACGAAAACAATTTCTAACTAATTTAATCCATATATTTCTTAATATAAAATTTGTTACAGTACCATTACCTATGACTGCGCTCTTGCGACGTGTTGCGTCATCTTACCACGTGACCACATAAATCTTATTTCCAGGTAAAAATCGATACACTTTGGAATCCGATACAATATCGATTACAAGAATCGATAGGAACGTCATACATCGAGATGACGAATCAGAAATGATCATAAAATTTTTCAAATAGATTTATTTATACAATATCGGACAATATAACTAATATATATTACTTACACTATAATTTCTAATCAACTTTGTTCATGCTTTAGGATTCTTATATTAACTGTATGAAAATTTGTATCTTGTAAAAATCCATTTACCAACGTAATTGTAGAATCATCATTGAATTTCTCTTCTAATCCAAAACGATAATCTTTTCGATTTCTTCGTTTAAGTTTTTCATTCGATATCTGCTTAAACGAAAACAAAAAGAAACATTTTTACTATTAGCCCATTCGTATCATCGATTCTTTTTTTAAATTATATTTATTGAAAATAATATCAGACCGCGTGTCTCGACATTTTTGGAGCAGATTTATTCTTTCTTAACTTTCCCCTTGATATTTCTTTCCAATTTGTCAGGTTCATCGATTCATGAGTTTCCTTCCCGTTTTGAATTACGTCGAATTTTCGATAAAATCCACGTTTCGTTTCCTTGTCAATTAATTCTCTCTCTCTTTGCATTCTTCTCTTATTATTCATCATTAAATAATCGTAAACCATAGACGAATTGTCCGAAGTCGAGTAATTTTTTATTTCCAAATTTGTAGCATTGTTCGAGAATAATTTTTCTTGAATTTTTTTCTGATCCTTCAAAAGTCGACTCGTCGATTTGAAATTCTTACGTTTATCTAAATTCAACGGATCTAATATTTTTTCTTTTTCTCTCTTTTTTATCATTATTACTATTATTATTATCATTATTATTATTAAAAACTATCTAAAATAAAATTAAAAAAAAAACAAAAAAGGAAAAAAATTAAAACAACAAAAGATGATAAAGGACATCTTACTCGACGAATCAAATAAGTCTTTTCGATACAAGCAACGAACTTCAGCATCACTTTTTAATCTTAATTTTAAATAACCTTCCTTAGTTTCCTCCTCGGTTAATACTTTATGTCCGCATGATCTTATCTAGATGAATATATATATATATATATATATATATATATATATGTATATATATATATAAAATATATTTAATGTTGTCACCTTTGTCGTAGTGACTCTCTTTATTTTATTAGTTTTATTTTTAACATACTTGTTCTTTCTTCTTTCGATCTCTCAATATCAGATTACGTATGATATCGTTCGTATAAGAACTAATCTTCTTCGTTATTTCCGTTAAATCGTTGTATTCCGTTTTTAAACGTTTGATAAGATAACTTTCTACAATGGTGTCTTTAGAAAAATTATGGGACAACATTTTCTCGTTTAATAATTTACAGGATATACCAATATCCTTCACCAGTACAGCATCCTGAGAACGTCCACCGTTTTTATAACTTCTATCAAAAAATGGAAAGAAAAAGATAATAAAATAAAAAGAAAAAAAAAAAAGAAAAGCTAAAGAAGCAACATTATTATTCTTGGAAAGGAAACTATACTTTACGATATTATTTTATTATTCTTGAATATTTAATTTTTCACCTGTAGTACGGAAACCCATAACTTTCTAAGGGAAGACTGGTAAAAGAAGAAACGAGATCGTTATCATTCGATTTACGAAGTTCATTGGTGAGAAACGAACCGGAAGTGAGATCGGATAAAAGATCTTTATTGGCTCTTCCATTGGAATTATTTTTGTCGTTTTTTTTCTTAATCTTCGTTAAAAGGTCTTTCCTCGAGGACAAGCTGAAGGTCGATGTGTCGGCAGCTTCCATTTCGTTCTTGATCGTTCCCATCTTTAAAATGATATTTCGATGTTACTTCTACAAGTGTTTTTCTATGTTGGCATCGAAATCACCGATTTTACGTACGTTCTAATTTTCTAATATCTAAAAATCGTGCGTAAGAAAAAAAAAAAATTATAACCTTTTTAATTTTAAAAATTACTTATTCTTCCTTCTCTCTTTCTTTTACTTTTCTCTCTCTTTATTATTATTATTATTTTTTTTTAATTAATTAATATATCCAATATTATAAAAAATCGTTTTAATTAATTAATTGATATTATATTATACATTAATGAAATTAATTATATTAATTTCATTAATGTAATTTATTACCGATATATGAAATCCACGTTTACCCATTAATGAAAAACACAAACGAGTGCAATGTTCGAATCTCGGACGTGATTCGTGGACAGCCATCACAAAGAAACAGACAGATCGAAATCGCGAAAGATTGTACGTTCAATTTGGAGAGTCACCGACAACCAAAGGAGGTTACAACATTTCGGCATGCCATACAAGAGAAATCAAATGAAACGCGTCTCGATAGGGACCATCGATTCGATCTGACCGAATTTTATCGAAAATTACGAAAAATATCGAATTGTACGAAACGTCTCTCTTTCTCTCTCTACTTGGATTTCCAATTAAAAAATATATATATATATATGTACATAATAAATAAATGAATTTGTTAGTTTTTACGTGCATATATTTAAGTAAATAAATAATTTGAAATTCATCCTTTATTCACAATATATATATATATATATATATATATATATATATATATATTTAAATAAATTGAAATTTCTCTTGACCTTTTTTCTTGTATTTTTTTTTTATAATTCTTTCTTTTAACCCATAATTTTTCAATCTTAATTTCACGTAAGCCTGATATTCTTAAATCCCACAATACCACAACTACCTGTCCGCATTCATGGTTCTTATTACTACCACTGCGTCACGAGAGTATGATCTTTCCATATACTCTCTTATTTCAAATGATCTCTTTATTAACAAACGAAAAAACCAAATGCCAAATGGAACCGATATCATAAATTCTTCGGGAATGTATTATTACTCTTAGTGCAGATAATTAAAATATTATAAATACTCGTTAAAATTCATTGCATAGTCTTATTTTATTACTAATCACATAGTTTATATATATATATATATATATACATATATATACATAAATAAATATTAAAAACTAATTACATATTTTAGATCAACGAGAGAAGAAAGTAGAAAGAATCTTGTCCTCAGATGTAAGATTTACGTACTCTTGGGGTATGAAAGCAGGTATCACCATGGGCGTCGACTTATTACTCTTAAGACCGTAATGAATTTATCCAATCAACGCTCTAATTAACAGTTTCATATTCGTCCAAACGATGTTATAAAAATTTCGACATTAAAAAGACAAAAAAAAAAAAAGAAAATAAATATATAAAAGAAAAAGCGCACGCATCATTTTTATTAATACGATTAACACAATTAATTTTTTATTAATCTAAACAACCTTATCAACATTTTTACGTCTTCTAGGAAGTAGTAAAGTGTCGTTTCTTCTCTTAAAAAAAAAAAAATATATATATATATACACAAACAAACTGTATAAAAATATTTCACGCCAATATGAATAGATAATCAAATTAATTTATGATCTCTAATCTCTGCATTTATATGAACAATGCTACTAGAAACATTTTTACGTTTCTCAAAGAAATCGTCAATTTTTTTCACAGAAAAAAATAAAGAAAGAAACAAACAAAAAAGATTAAAAAAAAACTAAAAGGAAACTGGATGAAAGATCGACGCCACTGTGAAAAGACCAGAAGAGAGAGACTCTTTCTACGCTTTCCATCGTCCTCTCCTTTCTCGAAGCATGATCATAATAATGGCGGCGCTGGCAGTCACCTTGGCCGGCCACGAGCAAGAAGGCGCTCACAGTCGGCTTCTCGATCGCGAGCCGTCTTGTTAGAGGTTTACGTGGCCGTGATAAATCTAATCAAACAAAACCAAAAAAAAAATCGTTTTGGGCATATCGGATATACGTATATATATACATACACACATATATATATAGAATCGATTTGGTGATTTATAAAAAATGTGATCAAAGGCGTCTAACGAGAGCACGAAGAAACGAAGAGTTTATAGTTAAGTGAACCTCAATCGATATCTGTTCATCGTCATCATCGTTGATCAACCAACAGAATATCGGTAGAGTGAAAAAGAGGGAGAGAGAAAGAGAAAGAGAGAGAGAGAGAGAGAAATAAATAGAAGAAAGAGATGACTTTTAAAGTGATTCAATGTTTGACAGCGATGATCCAACGTGATCGATCGAAATCAAAGAAGACTCTCGACGATCCGAGAAATCGACGATTTTTCATCGATATTTTATATTTCGAAGATTTTTGAAAAAAGAAAAAAGTGAAAAAGGTAGATAGATAAAAAGAGAGAGAGAGGGGGGGAAGAGAGAGCGTGTATGTGTATGTGTTTGTGTTTGTGTGTGTATATACAGTTCGTATTCGTATTCGAGCTCTAAGAGAAAGTTGACGACTGTTTTACTTACCGGTTGAGTGATATTTTTTCTTTTCTTTTCTTTTTTCTTTTTTCTTTTTTTCTTTTTCTTTTCTTTTAATATCGGAGATCTCTCTCTCTCTCTCTATTTTTTTTTCCTCGTGGTCTTTTTTTTCTTTCTTCTTTCCTCAACTCCTTCCTTCCTTTCTTCTACGAAGAATTTCTATTGGAATAAAACTATTGGCGAGAGATGGATGAAGGTGGGAGAGAAATATTTGATTTCGAATTCATTTTGATAAGTAAAGTGAAGTGAAGTGAAGAAGTGTATATTTTACTCGATGAGTCGTCATCGAAAGAAGCGATATTAAAAGGATCTCGTTTTTTTTAACGTGACCAACCAATTGGGATTTAATAACCGAACGATACGATACGATACGATACGATACGATACGAAGTGTGACATTGACGTTTGAATCGTTGTAATCCAATGTAGCGAGATGTTCAAAAGGTGGAATGTCTTCATTGTGGCTGTTGGCCTGATGATAGGTGTCGGTGAGTAATATTGATATATTTTCTTTTTAAAAATTTCTTAAAGGAAAATTGAAATCCATTAGAAAATGAATGATCTGTCATTGTATCAATTTTAATAATGTAAAACACAAAATTAATATATAATATATGATATATAATATGTATATATATTGTTTCGACGATTATATTTAATTACAATTTTCCTAAGAAAATAATAATTATGTAAGAGAATTATCTGAAGCGAGAAAAAATAGTAACACTGACGTAACTATTCCCCGTCAAGGCTATTAATTCGACGGAAGAAATAAAAATGAAAAGAAATTGATTTCCAAGTAAGAATTACTTATCTTGCTAATCTCTTATCTTGCTATATGAAACTTTTATTTAGAAAATATTATTATGCATTCTCGTTCATATATTGTACATTAACGTATTGATATAAAACATCTTTTCTCTTTTCTTTTTTCTTTTTTTTTAACTAAATTTTTTCCCTCAAATATTTAATTATTGATTATTGTAATATACTTTTTATCAAAACTCTTTTTCTTTTCCTTTTTTCTTCAACGTTATAAACGATGTTTACGATGATCAAATAGATATCATAAATATGAAATGTATTCCTTATTTATTATTATAATTTCTTTTTTTATTCAAAGTTTTTATTAAAAATATTTAAAGATGATACTTATATATGTACCCACACACACATACGCACACATACGCACACATACATGTGTGCATATATGATGATGAGGATGAAATATTCTAAATAAAAATGATACCTAAGATATATTGTGGCACAAAAGTCGAATAAACAAATGTTGTACCTGTATAGTTGCGACACGATTACGAGAATAGTTGTCTGAGCATTGGCTGAGAATGCAAAAGAAGGTGAGTGTCTTCGTTAAGGCCCATCGTATAAAATATTCTTCGAAGGAAGAATATGCATGCCTCGAATGCTCCTTGGTACGTTTCGTCGCATAGGATTCCTCCAAGTCTTTCTCTTTTTTCGCGGAATTTCCAGGTCGAGAGAGAGAGAGAGAGAAAGAGAGAGAAAAAGAGAGAAAGAGAGAAAAAGAGAGAAAGAAACACGTCAATCCTTTCCACGTATGTAGCCAGCCACGTCTAAGAAAAATGTACCGTTAAATAAATCGCGAGCTTGCACATTACATTACATACATACATATATATGTGTTGTACTCATCGATCGTTTTCTAATTCTTTTAGTTATTATTATTCGTTGAAAAGAGAAAGAGAGAGAGAAATTCAAGGTTTTCATATTCAACTATATAATTTATGTATATATATATATATATATGTATATTAAATATATATAATAGAAAATAAGATAGATTAAAAAAAGTAGTTTAAAAGAAAAATGGAAATCTAAATTTAAAGCACTAATTTGTCAAAATAATGAGTTTCATCTTCAATTTTTTATTCTTTTTTATATTAAAAAATGTTATCTATAAATTGTATATCCTGTAGTAACTATCTATAATCCTTATTCTTATTTTTTAATATACACTATTTATATATATATATATTATATATTTCTTAGGTATAATGTAAAATAATTTAATACAAAATTGTTTGGAGGTGTAATGTACAATAAGAAAATAGATTTAAAAAGTTTCTTTTTCTTTTTTTATGATTAATAGTTAGATCGGTCAGTATTAACTATCGAACAATTTTTATCTAAACTCTGATAATAGAATAGAAAGGTGATGGAAAAAGAGGATTAGTTGAAACGAAGGGATAGTGGATTGGTTCTGTTTAAAATTCGAACAACGTGTCGTTCAGACTTCCGTCTAAGGAGCCACCACTGAGTTGCGTCAGACATACTTGTGCTAAATTACGTCATTGCAAACCTTTACACCTCTTTGAACTCTCTTCTCGAGTTTATTCCCTTTTTTAACGTTCATTGAACCGATATTAGACATTACACAAAATAATTTCAAAAAAAATACATTACCCTTCTTTATCTTTATTATTTTAAACATAAAATTTGTTACTCTATCGAAATCCTTGATTAATTTTCTTTCTTAATCGATTTATTCGTTTATTTATTTGTTTTTACACTTCTTACAATTACATATGAATGATTTGTATTCGTTAAATAAAACTGATGTCAATCGTAGTCATACCGTTCACAGATCTTAATGAAGTTTTAAAACGAGAAATAAAATAAAATCAAGTATCTAATATTTTCAAACAAATCAATATATATATATATATATATATATATATATATATATATATATGTATGTATGTAGAAAAAGAGAAAGAAAGAGAAGATTAAAGAAGAAAAATGAAAACAAAAATTATGTTTATTATATAGAATTATTAAAAACTATATTTCAAAGGTTTTGAAAGAGAAAAATAATAGTAATAATAATAATAATAATAATAATAATAATAATAATAATTGTTCGTTATATATATTTTTCCTTCGAGTAATTTGCGAAAGGCCAAAAAAAATGAAAAGAAAGAAAAAGAAAAAAGAAGAAAAATCCAAGAAGAAGAAAAGAAAAAGAAAGGGTTTATCCTTCGAGGTCGCAATTAAGTGGCATCAGAAGTAACGAGATCGGAAACTGGCCAGACGAATTAACGTTGAAACCAGCCGCATAACCGGGTCGCCAGACATCGAGCAAGAACCCATACCTTACCTTCGAGCGATATCAAGGATCAAGAACGTACTCTGAGAATTTACGACCTATATGACTTTTATAATAATTATGCTTTCTTTTTCTTTTTTCACTTTGTACGGTGCACAGACTGCATAAAGAAATATGTATCAGAATGAATTTTATTTTTGTATATATATATATATATATTTTTTTTTTTTGTTAATACGTATATGTATCAATAATATAAAAATAATAAATTTGTAAACTCCGAGTAAAAAATTACAAAATAAAAAGAGGAAAGAAAAATCATTTTCAAAGGAAACTTTCATTCACTTTTTGTATTATATATGTATGTATGTATGTATTGACCTTATCGATAATTTATATATATTTATATATAGATCTTAAAAGAAGTAAAAAATTTTTCGAGTCCAACGCATGAAAGTGAAGCGTCACGGTAAGGAATATTTAAGGTCCGACGGTGACCTCACCAAAGTGAAAGTTCTTTCCTTCGTTTCTCTCTGTAGCCATACACAACGAGAGAGCAAAGCTAAAGTTAAAAGAAAAAGAAACATAACTCGACCCCTTTCCTCGAGAATCGTCAAATTCGACGAACTAACTCGAATATTTCAGGGATAGTCGTTTCAACAATTTTTCTTTATATATTTTTTTATATTTTATTTCTTCTCTGCTGTTTTTTGTTTTACATCTCACAAATACTATGGACATCGAACAAAGTGTTGTATGTCAATCAGAATTATATTAATTTTGCAAGAAAAAACACTTCTATTAATTATATTTAAAGTGCTTTATAAGATCAAATGTTAGATTTTGAATATGAAAATTGATATTATATTAATATATATCTCGTTCAATTGGATTTACAAAATATATTGTACATACATATATATTGCTCTATAAGCAATGGACACCATTCTAAAATATATTAATATATTTCTTTCAGTTTTAAAAAATAAAATTTCATTTATAATCATTTGTCCACCCACCAAATATATATATATACACATACATATACAAATATCTAATAATCTAATCTAATAATAATTATATATATATATATATATATATATATATATATACACACACAATAACATGGATAGTATAAAAAATGTTGAATATATATAAACATTGTTCCTTTCTCTCTCAAAGTATTTCCCCTCTCTCTTTCTTTTTTTCTCTCTCTAAATATCATCTATCTATTTAACTATCTTTCTCTATCTTCGATTGGAGAGTCGAAGAGAAAAGAGAGCTCGATTCGCAAAGGAAAGGCCTTCTCGAATCGAAATCTCCATGGCACCGACGGAAATCGAGTAGTTCACTTTCAAATCCTGTTACGTCTTGCGTTAGCTTACGAAGCCAATGCAGAACCATTCTCTTCGACGAGAGTCCTTCGACGAAAACCGCACCTGCCTTTGGAATGAGCGAGTCTGAACGAATACACATACGAACACAATCCTCTCTCTCCCTCTCTCCCTCTCCTTCTCCCTCTCCCTCTCCCTCTCCCTCTCTCTTTTTCTTTTTTTCCATCTTTTTTTTCAAGTAAGAAAATGTACGTTTTTAATCGTCCTTTCCTGAGATCGAGCCCTAAATCGATTTTACGGTTATCCGATACGCTCGTGTACTTTCGAGACACGTTGTTGAAAGCGAATCGAATATTGATCCATCCATTGTTATTGCTTTTTACTTTTTTCCAATGTTTTTTCTTTTCTTTTTCAAACAACATAGTACGTGTCCTTTTTTCTTTCACTTTTCCTTTTTCTTTTCTTTGTCTTTTTTTTTTCTTTTTCTTTTTTTTGTGATTCATCTTTTTTTCCACATTTTTTTAACACCATTTGTTTAGTAGAATTTAATTTAATTCGATAGATCCCATTTTTTCTTTCTTTCTTTCTTTTTTTTTTTTTATCTACAACGCTTGACGACGACTTCTTGTTCTTGATCTTTTATTATCTTAATTTATCTGTATTATTTTATTACTTTAACATAAGGAGAAGAAAAAGGAAGGTTGTCGAATTAAATCGATACTATCAATTTGATTCTTTTCCTGCGAAAAGAAAAATCTTGTTATATTATGTTATCATGTTGGAGAACGTTCGTGTATTATATTTTCATAAATGATCTCATATGTTTCGTTGTCGTTTGATAAAAAGTGAACAGAGCACGTGCCGTATTCGATTACTCCTTAGTTATATGTTATATGTTATTTGGTCCTCCATTAACGTGGCCTTGCAAAAGATTTTGTCATTTTCGATTTAACGAAGCTCTCGCTTCGTGAAAACCGGTTGTACACGGGTATCCGAAGTATAAATCAAAGTAGCCGAGAGCGGATGGACTGACTTTCTAGCTATTAGTGGCAGCTGCTGCCTACCTCCTGGCTAGATCTTTTCAAAGAACTCATACATACTCCTTTTAGACACTGCCTTCAAAGATAATTTTGCGTAATTGAATAATTAACAATTTTAACGAGGAAGAAACGAATAGGAGATATGTAATACAAGAAAAACAATAAAAAAAATCAAATACGATTTGTCAAAAAAAAAAAAAAGAATAATTATAGTAGTAGTAATAATAATCTCTTTTTGCAAAAGTATCATTTTTATTCGCAAAAAAAATCAGACGGTTAAAAAAAATTTTTTTTAATTAAAAAAAGAAAAAAGAAACTGACGAAGAAAATAGTAAAAGTTCGAATGTATTTTCCATCGAAAAAATTATACAGATAACCGAGCTACCAGAAGAGAAAAGAAGAAATCAAAGACTTGTAAGAAGTAATGACGTTATAAATTATTTTATTGCAAAAAAAGAAGAGTTGATAAATCGAAATCGACATTTAAAAATCGATCGGTTCGATAGCAACGATCGATTTTTAAATTTATAAATTTAATAACAAATAAAATAAACATATATATATACATGTATGTATTGTTTAATAAAAATAAAGTATTTGCTATTCCAAATAAGGTTCTAAAATTTGTCTCGGATAAAAAAAGAAAAAAAGAAAGAAAGAAAGAAAAAAGCAAAGAACAAAAGTTCACAAAGCGAATGCTAAAAATACGAATATATATAAGTATCATACGTGAAACACAGACGTACCAACACAAATATAAGTATAAGCTCTTCGAGTGTCAGTTCAGCAGCGTTCGGTCGCACTTTCATCGTCCCACTTTCTCCATGCTGTTTCAAACGCATTGGTGTTAACCGACGACGAACATAACGTATGCTTTTACATGTCTTCTTCTTTATCTTATTTCTCCATTTTCAAAAGAGAACGAACGAACGAACGAACGAACGAACGAACGAACATTCATACTTACGTACAAACTTACATACGTACGAACGTACGAACGAACGAACAACGGTCGACCTTGCAAACGTTTGTTTTTTTTTTTTTCTTCTAATGTATCTTTCTCTATGATAATAAAAAGAAATAATAATAGTAATAAATAAATAATTCGTGCTTTATCCAATAAAAAAAAAAAGATTTTTTTTTTTTTTAAGTCTGTATCCGTATATTTACGCGAGAATTTCGAAATTGAAGAGAAAATAGTCAACGTCGAAAGCACGAACCGTCATTATACGTTTCCTATTGCGGTTTTAAAGAACATTACAATGCGTAGCAGTATCGTCTTCGTCTTTTTCGTCTTTTTCGTCTTTTATGTCTTCGTCTTCGTCTTTTTCGACGTCGTCATTGGCTTACCGGCTTCTTTATTTCGAGCACTCTCTCGCGAATGCGGTGCATAATAGCGGTAGCGAAGTCACTGCACCGTGAGAATACAGTTACACGCTATTCTCATGAATAATAGTCGTGATTACTGTTTTAAATAAGGCGCATGGCTGACTAGATGAATACAAGTAAGAATGAGATGGAGAGAATGTTGTTTAGATAATGGAACGAGCAAACTGTCGCGACTTTAGTATATTTCATTTTGTTTTTAAATTATTAAGAGTAATAAGAACCGCAACGTTCGTTTAAAGCGTTTAGAAAATTCTACTTAATTATATTTCTTATAAGGAAGAAATTATATGCCATAAGAAATTTTATCTAATTGTTATTAGTCAACTAGCAAAAATTATTTTAATGATTAAACGAATCACTCTATGTATTTAAATAGAAAATACATGATAATTATATTCATTATATTTAATATGTAATGTCAATGTATATATATGTGTGTCTGTGTGTATAACAATTAAATAAATAATTATTACAAATACGTGAAAATAATTATCGTGTATTTTCTATGACATACACACATGTGTGTCTCTGTGTGTCTATATATATATATATATATCGAATTTTTCTTACGTGAATGTTCGTAATAGTAAGATTAACGATACTTAGACGCGTTTAAGAAGAAACAACTCGATTATCGCATAATTTATTCTCATCGAATCGGATGAAAATCGCAATACTCGAGACACGGAAGTGTACTTACATTATATACGAAGAAACGACTTTCTCCTTTTCGCACGAAAACTCATCGGTATGCCTAACATCGAACGTTGCTTCTCCTCGTTGCGCCTTTTGAACACAATAAGCTCCATCATAATCGGTCATAAAGGCTTTATTGAAAGATGACAAGACAAGTATGATGATGAAATTCACCTACGTTATTAGAATATTTAATTAGAATCGTCTCTTCTATACGGGTATATATATATATATATATATATATATATATATACATAAATACATATAAATGATACATAAAAACATTATGTAAAATTACATAAACTCCGTTACAGACACTTTCCGTTTCTTATATAAAATCATAAAATATTCAACGTTAATCTAATCGTTCAATTTGTTTTTCTTTTTTCTTTTTCTCTTTTTCCTTTTTTTTTTTTTTTTTATCTTAATCACACGACAACAGATACAAAACTTTCTAAATTAAAATCTAATTATCTAATTTCTGATTCCAATCAAATACAAAAACAATCGAAAACGATGGGATTGTAAAAACTTTCTATTGTATATCAATCTAATCGGTCGATCTCTTCTTTTCTTTTCTTTTTTTTTAATCTTATAATCAAATGAAATGTAGAAAAGCGTTGGAAAACTTTCTCTAAATGAAACTAATCGTCTAGTTTCTTTTTCTAATAAAAAGAAAATAAATAAATAAATAACAATATAAATCAAACGATCAACGATTGTAAGAAACTTCATATCGTATATCGATCTAATTATTTGCCGAACTGTCTTTTCTTATTTTTTAATTTAAACTACAATTAATTATTAAAAGATTAATAATTAAAATTAAAAAATCTTTTAATTAGAATCCAATAGTTTACTCTCATCTATCAATATCATTTCTTCTATTCTCGAACTCATGAACTGTATAACGATCGTAAATAACAACCATAATCGATTTCTGTGCATCATCGTGATTGAATAATCGAAATAGATGAGTAGAAAGAATTGAAAAGAAAAAAAGGAAAAGAATATTCTATAAGGTCACACTCTAGTTGACGATACGTACTCGAAAAGCAGAGAAAGAATGCATATCAAGGCCGATCTCTCGCCATGCATCCACCCGCTTCTGCTCTCTCTCATTATACTTAGCTAAATTACTCGTAGCTAATTAGTGTTCGAGAGATAGAGAAAAAAAAAAGAAAAAAAAAAAGATAGAAAAAAAAATACTTCGCACCGATGCAAATCATTTTGGAAATTATCGAAATAAAAAGGGATATAAGATCTATTATAGTTATTTTATAAGGTGATTCGTATAAAATCAATACTTTTTATTATTATGTATTTATTTTGAGTGATGGCAGAAGAGATGGTGAAAGATAATAACAATGTATTACGTCTCTTAGATATAGTAGATCGTTTTTATATTAAAAATGTCTTCCTACTTCTTGAATGAACAGATTTTTTGTAGTGCATAAAAACATAATAAAATTAAAAATAATAATATTAATAATAATGTTAATAATTATAATTAATTAATATATATATATTAATTGCATTGTATGCAATATATATATATATATAGATAATGGAATAGTATTATTATTAATAATAGTATAATTATTAATAGTAATATAATTCCTTTGTAGACATCATTTTGAAATAATTAATTTCGTATTTTTTCTCTCTCTCTCTTTTTTTTTTTTTTTTTTTTTTTTAATACATTTCGTAACACATTTTTTTATTACTATACGATTGTTTAAATACAACGAACCTATTAATATACGATTTTTTTTTCCTCCTATCACCCCCATCTATCCTCTTAAAAAAATGCATTTCTGATTCAATCGTGATTACTTTTAACAGGATGTCAATTCAGCGACAACACGCCACCGGTGATGTGGTTGGAAAGAAATTGGGTCCTTCCTGATTCTGAGCCTGTAGGTAGTATAGTAACGAGAGTACGAGCCGAAGACAATGAACAGGACGAATTGACCTATGGTCTCGAACCACTTGGACATAGTTACAATGGGGACGATAGTCCTCAACCACCATTGCCATTCTATATCGACAATAGTACCGGCACAGTTTTTCTTAACGAAACTCTCAAAGGAAGAGTAAGTATGAACATTTCGTTCTAATTTATTAAAAAAAAAAACAGACAGAGAGAGAGAGAGAGAGAGAGAGAGAGAGAGAGAGAGAAAGAGAAAAATTATTTCTGCAAAAAAATAATTCAAAACAAAAGATATAAATAAAGATAACGTCGATCAATGAAAATCTTACATGACGTTCGAAATGATAATTGTTAAACAAAAAGATAAAAGTAACCAATTAAAAAAGATAACTTCGATTAACTGTTAACAGCCTCTGTAGTATGTAGTTAGCCTGTTAAGGTCAAGATCGTCTCTATCTCTCTCTCTCTCTCTCTCTCTCTCTCTCTCTCTCTCTCTCTCTCTCTCTCTCTCTCTCTTTCTCTCTTTCTCTCGTCTCAGAAGGAGCGAGAATAGATTCTAGTAGAATCAGTCGATAATACAAGTCATGTCCTATCAAAAGGAATAAATACGCACAAACACACATGTATTCACAAACTGTGTACAGACACACACACACACACACATATGCATACATATATCTAAATGTATCGTAAGGGAACGTCGACATAGATAACTCGACGTTTGTTTTGCAAGCATTAAAAACGTAACACGAGCCACGTATGGTCCTGATGTCGACAAAAAAAAAGAGATAGATAGAGAGAGAGAGAAAGAGAGAGAGAGAGAGAGAGACTACGAGATTGAACTTCTTGCTTCTTCTTTCCAGGGAGGACAGAACCTGTTCCTTTACGTGACCGTTTCCGACGGTCAACTCACGGCAAAGGCCGAGGTTTACGTTAACATCAAAAGTACATCGGCACCTAGCGGTGGGCACACCTGGTAAACACAATTTGTTCTTTTTATCTTTTAAAATTACGATATTCAAGTAACAATGAAAAAAAAAAAAAAAAAGAATAAGAAAATAAAATAAAATGAAATGAAATAAAATAAAAAGAAAAGAAACGATTGCCGTGATTTATATCGTCATATCGTGAAATATCTATTATCATATTTGTATCATCCAATTTATATCATCATCCCGTGAAATATCGTTATAACTGTAATCAATATATAAAGTATTCTAGTTCGAATTATATTCTAAGCAAGTCCATCGAGATTTCTATCGTACTTTTATCTCATCCTTTTTTCTTATTTCTCCAAACGATCAGAATCTACATTGAAGACGGTCGATCAACGGCAACGTACGACTGTTCATGTGTACTTTCTCGATAAATCTTCACAAAGAAAACACACGCACACACATACACACACGCACATGTTACATTATTCATTATTTCTCGTCATGAATACCAGAAAGTGACCCTTTAAATTCCATCACGTGTTTCAACATACTTACATACCATCCTATGCAACATAGATATATCTGATTTATATCATTTTCATTTTATTTATTTTCTTTAGTTTTTATTTTCCTTTTTTTGGTATATTTTATTTCCTTTTCTTTTGCTTTTTGCGAACCAGGACGCCGTTTCCAAATCAACATGGATCTGGTGGACGAATTAGGCCTCCATTATTACCATTGCATAATTTACCGAATTATCAGAGACCTTCGATCCCTCATCAACCAGTAATAAATCAACCACCTTCCTCAACGGTGGATTCGAAAACAACAAAGTTGCAACCTTCGGAAGGTGGTAAAACTGCTCGCGAAGAGAACCGAGAGAAATTACCCAAGTACTCTCAGGATTTAATCGATAGTAATGAGATCGAAGCAGCTACGTTAAGTTCCAAGGTCGCGCCAGAGGAAGCATTGCCTTCCCACGAGATCACGATGACTTTGATACCGATCACCGCGGTTTGTGCTCTTGTTCTTGGCCTTGGAATGGGCGCCTGGTCTCTCAGGAGCAAGATATGTGGTAGCAAAAAGTCGAAGGAAGATACGGTAAATTGATACTTCGTGTAATTTCATATCGATTAAGTATATGACTTGTTCTCTTTTTTCTTTTCTTTTCTTTTCTTTTTTTTTCTTTTCTTTTTTTTTTCTTTTCTTTTCTATTCTATTCTATTTATATATATTTTTTTTTGTTTATTGCTGAGCAAAAGTTAATGATGTGACAACATCGATTTTTTCTATAAATTATACTACTTGACGTATTGAAAAATCATTGAGCGTTCTTTGAATCATTGATGATTGTATAATTTACACGTTTATTAAAAAATTGCGATTCCTATTACTTACTTATTTATTATACATATACATTCCGCTATATTAATACAGCTTTATTAAATAAAAATATATGATTTCTTTTTTATACTGGCAAAGTTTAATAATGTGATAATATCGACATGTACTTCACTATACCGTTATTTATCAGTCCATAAACGTACTGAAAAATCATTGAAACATTTCATACGTAGATTACAATTTTTCTGATGCACCGTTAAATACATTGCCAGTGATATATTATTAAAAAATAATTAGCTACCATTTTTTTTTTCTGATGCTCGATCCCGTTATTTTATAATTGATATAAATTCGTACTATTTCTTTTGTTATTATTATCAATTTTTTTTTTCTTTTGCTTTTACAGAAAGAACAAGCTTCGGTAAGCGTATCGAATATATCCGACGATCCGTCTCTCGTTTTAAAACGTTGGAGAGGCCCGAAGGCTCACAATAATAGATACGAGGCGTGGGAAAAGGAAAATCAAAGTGGTATTCTAAACAAGCAAGACGACAAGTGGGAGTTTCCCAGGCATAGATTGAAGGTAGATAATTTCTAATAAATCCAATTCTAATCTCACGTTTTAACATTGTTAACAAAAAAAGAAAAAAATTAATTAAAATCACCAAGGACATAGTTAACGTTTGAAAGATAATCGATTTGTATTTTTATTACAGGTCTTCAATATCCTCGGAGAGGGTTGTTTCGGTCAAGTTTGGAAATGTGAAGCATTGGACATAGATGGTAAATCTGGTGCCACGATCGTGGCTGTTAAAACGTTGAAGGAAAATGCGACCGAAAGGGAAAGACTTGATTTGGCACAAGAATTAAGAGTTATGAAGAGTTTGGAACCACATCCTAACGTCGTTAGATTACTCGGTTGTTGTACGGAACGTGAACCCATGTTCGTTATTTTGGAATATGTAAGTGGTGGAAAACTTCAAAGTTTTCTCAGAGCATCCAGAGAAGAAAGAAATCATGGTAGACCTGGTTTAACTTCGAGAGATCTTACTGGATTCGTTTATCAAGTAAATACCATTCGTTTATAATTATTAAATAATTTAATTATTTATTTATTAGTAATTAATTCATTATTATTATTATTATTATTATTATTATTATTATTGTCGTTGATTATCGATGTTCGATAATCTCTATTACATTATTATTTTTAGATCGCTAAAGGAATGGAACATTTGGCATCGAAAGGTATCATCCATAGAGATCTAGCGGCTCGTAACGTTTTAATTGATGAGAATCGTGCCTGCAAAGTCGCAGATTTTGGTTTCGCCAGAGACATGGCCGCCAATGAAATTTACGAGAGAAAATCAGAAGGTAGATTACCGATAAGATGGATGGCCCCTGAAAGTTTGTACGATAATATATTTTCGGTGAAGTCAGATATTTGGAGTTTCGGCGTTCTCATTTGGGAAATCGTAACGTTAGGATCTACACCTTATCCTGGATTAGCAGCAGCCGAGGTTATTATATTTCTTTTTCTATTTCTTTTCCTTACTCGATTACTAGTACTATGCTATTTCAATTAGATCCTTTCTCTTTCGTTTGTTGTGCAATTTTTTGTTTATTTATAATTTTTTTTTTCCTTTTCCCTTTTTCTTTAGGTAATGAGGAGAATCAAAGAGGGTTATAGATTGGATAGACCCGAACATTGCAAACGTGAATTGTATAATATTATGTATTATTGTTGGGACAAGGATCCAGCATGTAGGCCATCCTTCACCGAGCTTGTTAGTTTAACAGAAGGACTATTGCTCGACGAAACTGATTACATAGAATTAGATAGGTTTCCCGATCACTCTTATTACAATGTGCTTAATCTTAGCGGTGAAAAACTCTGAGAATAATCAACTCACTATTTTCTCCGGTTTCTCAACTTATCTTCTTTTTTTTTTTCTTTCTCTTTATTTATAATAACTCGTACGAATGTAAATATCATTCATTTATATCGCGTTAAAAAATTTATCGATTTTCGATCAGTTTACTATTTAATATTCTTTACAATTCAATCATCAGCCGATGTAACAATGTAATTGTGTTGATATTATTTCTAATTTTCTAATAATCTATTTATTCTAATATTATCGCGTTGTCTATCTATTTTTGAGCTAGTCAAACGCGTCTGATCGATTCTATTTGTTAAATGAAGAAAAAGAAAACAATATTAACTACTTGAAGAATTTTCTACGTACGATCATTTTTTATAATATTAAGTTGTGTATATATGTATTAAATTGTTTCTTATAACTTATTGTACAATTATCTTTTATTAAAATAGTTAATAATTACTGTTACATTGTTTTTCTTTTCTTTTTTTTTTTTTTTTTAATTATATACCTATATTCGTGTGTATATATATACATTAGATTTTGTTCGAAAATAAAAAGTATGGGAATTTTTTATAAATTTTTATACTATTTGAAACATTTAATTAAATAATATTAATAGATAAATATTTTTATAATGTTTCTTTTTTATAAGATTTTTAAATATTGATTATCATAAGAGAGATATATTCTTCAAGTTAAGTAATGAAACACTAGAGAGAGCTAGTGTCGATATCCCATGTATTCGAAATTATAAAATTTTTTATTACGTTTGTTATCAATCTAGTTGTTCATTGAAAATAAAAAAGTGACCGAAACCCATAAGATCAACCATTGGATCGTTCGATAAAATAGAATTCTACTGCTACCGACTATTTTCCATCTACCACTCAACGTGTCTCATGCTAAAAAATTATATGAAACGATGATATAAAGATAATCATATTATTTTGAAATTACAATTCGGATTCCATAAGAATGAAATAAACTAAAAATACCAATAATAAAAAAAGAAATATACGAAAATGTATTTATTACCATGAGAGCATATTATGGTCGATAATTTATAGTTCGATATCGGTAAATATTATCTATTGCAGTATATACATTTCTAGTTCACTGTTCTGCCGTTAAATGGCACATAATGCATAATTATCGATAAAAAGCACGTGGCATTTAATCCTGCACATACACATAAACATACACATGTATATACCGGAGACACTATATATTGCAAATATTTGATTATTAAAAGATATTATTGGAATTTAATAAATTCCATTAAAATACAACATTACATATTTTAACCAAAAGCTCGTAGCAATAATTCTAGGAATAACAAATAAAAGGATATATATTACAAATGAATAAAAGTAAAAAAAAAAAAAAAAAAATAATAGAACTTGTAGATCTATATATTTTTTATTCTTTTTCTTTTTTTAATTCTTTTCTAAAGAAAACAAGGAAAAGAAAAATAGTATTTTCGATCGATGTGTATCAAGAAATTTATAAAAAAAAAAGGAAATACCAAAGAAAAAAAAAGAGAGAGAGAGAGAGAGAGAGAGAGAGAGAGAGAGAACGGGTTCGGATGAATCAGAGTAAGAAGGAAGCAAAAGAAGAAGATCTCAGAGAGACTCGGGATCTATTTCAAAGCACGAATATAAATTTCAGAACGTGCTCGTTCGCTCGTAGCCAATAAGAAGTCCTCCCTCTCATCATTCTTCCCCGCTGTCATCGTGTATACGCGCCTCGAAGCTATATCGTCTTCATCATCGTCATCGTCATCATGCTCGTTGCTTTCCCAGGACTTAACGTGTTCCTTGTTGTGAACAACAAAGCGATCTAGTGATCACGATTTTGCATTCTCTTTTCTCTCTTTCTCTCTCTTCATTCTACATTCTACGTACATAGAATATATACATAGTAGAGTATATACGTGCAATACATACATGTATATATATACATATATAAATGTGTGTGTATGTGTACACACGTGGATTATATTCTTTAGTCGGACTCGCACGTGTGAGTTTGTTGAGAGAAACGCACGCTCGACACGCGGGACGTGAAGAGCTACCGTGCATTAATCGTTTATGGAGCGTGCAAACGTCTCCTCCTCCTCCTGTTCCTCCTCCTCCTCCTCCTCCTCCTCCTCCTCCTCCTCCTCCTCCTCCTTCTCCTCTTATTCCTCTTTTTTTTCCCCACTTAAAGTCTCCTATATTCTCCCCGTGCACCAACTTTGAATCGAATCGAAGTCAATCGTCGAGTACCCCTCTTATCCAAGGCGTCGATGATTCATCTGTCACCGGACGTCCATCGAATATTTAGTGACTATTATCGAAAAACTAGATTGTTCCAATATATCCATTATTTTAATATATATATATATATATATATATATATATATATATATATTGACATTATAAATGGTTGATATTTATTAATAAATTACTATTATTACTATTATTATAATTATTATTATTATTATTGTTGTAGTTGATATATACATATATACATACTATAGCAATATATAGTATAGTAATATATATATACTATAATAATATATATAGTTAATATATTATATATCTTTTACATCAATATATTATATTAAATTATTGAATATATATATATATATATGCACATACAAATTTAATATAATATGAAATATCTATTTTTGACTATCACGAATCCGTAACAAGCATCGAATGACTTTATCGTTGGCATACGCGTGGGATTTAATAATTCGAGTGGCACTTCGAGTCCCTCGTAAACTGCCCTCAAAGCTGCCCGTAAATCCGATATCGTTCGTGACGATAAATTTTATCCCTACTTCCGGCGTAAAATCTCGTGCGACGTACGTCTTGAACGCTAGCTCAATCGGGACGAAAAAAAGTAGAGAGAGTAAGAAAAAGAGGAAGTGAATGAGTCGGAGGAGATTCGACATTCGAGGTGCGAGATTCGAGATTCGAGATTCGAGATTTGAGATTCTAGATCCATGATTCGAGATTTGAAATTCTAGATTTATAATTCGAGATTTGAGATTCTAGATTCATGATTCGAAAAAGAGAAAGAGTTATATTCAATGCACGCAGTTATTGCACTTAGAAGAGAAAAATTTTGTCTCTGGAATATAATGGAATCATCGTCAATGTGATTCACGTAGTACATACCAATAAAACGATTCAATGATTTATAGACTGTCCACGAAGGTAGTAATTTGTCAATGATTCTGACTAGTAATAAAACGATTCAATGATTTACGTGACTACGATGTAATTCGTCAACGTGAGAGTTTTAATTATCAGCCAGCTTGTTACGTCGACACGATGTGAATCAATTGACGACACACACTAACTTCGTAGATATAGATTGTAAATCATCCAAACGTTTTCTTTTTCTTTTTTTTTTTTTTTTTTTTTTGCTTTTTCTCGTTTTCTTCCATTTTCTTTCTTTTTCTTTTTTCTTTTTTTTTCGTACAAATCTCGTGATTCATCGATAATATTCCGTTAAACGTGATTGTAAATCATTAGATCATTTTTTTTTTTCTTTTTTTGATAATTAAACTTAGGAATCATTGATGTGGCTATTATTGATATAATTATTTTCAATATTGATCAATTTGTATTGTAAACGTTAATACGATGGAAATATTTATTTATACAATTAAAGAAACTTCGATTGTGTTAATGAATAAATAATATTGATGATTTAAATAACGTTGATAAATTTCTTCTTGCAAACTTGCAATTTCCTGAGCGATTAATTATATGGGCATGTATAACGTAATAATTACAAATAATTATGAAATAAATGATTTTACCACGCATATTTATTTGTCTATATGCGTGTAAGCATGTATGTACATGTTTACATATATATATATATATATATGTACATGTTTACGTGACTGGCATGGTATATTTTAAACTCTTCAACTCGCGTACTGAACTCTAACTGCGATGCCATAGCATAACGATATGCATAAAGTTTCAAGACGATTGTACTCGAGAGTTTTGGAAAACGCATAGATGTTTCGTTAAAACAAGATGCGTGATACGTGCTCGTAATACAAAATGTTTAAAAAAGAATCTACGGAAAATTTACAAGCTGCTAATTAGAACCGAGACTTGAATAATAACTCCATATATCGGTTAACGAGATTTATCAAATATTTTTATCTTACATAATTAAAAAATATATAAAATACATTAACTTCGAATTCTTATACCTTCCATTAAACTTAAAATATTATCATTATTATTAATATTATTATTATTTTCAATAATATCATATAACATATAGAGCACGTTCGGTTTACATTTATATACACGATTATTTCCTCAAAATAATTAATTATAGAAAATATATAAATATGTACACAGTGCACAGTGCGTACGTACAAAATTAAAATTGAAATATTGCTATTAAAATTAAATTGACAATAATCAAAAAAAAGAATAGAAGAAAGAAAGAAAAGAAACCAATCGGAAAACAAATATAATCGAATAATCTAAAAAGGTAAACGAGCGGACGAGAAAACGACATATCGACGAATAAAGAAGAGAGGGAAAAAAAAACAAAAAAGCGAATGAACGAACAAACAAGCAAACAAAAAAAGAGAGAAAAAACAGGAAAAACTTTCGTTCAATCGATCGTTGTCGCGATCGTTCGTGATCCAATGAGAAACATTTTTACGAGCTCTTCCTGACCTCGGGGCACGACCCACAGCCCCGCATTGTTCAGACGTGCGGCCTTTAAGAGCAAGGTACACCATTTGCGAGCAATCGAATTAATTGGAACGGATACGCTCACGTTTCTACGGTGATAGAGAAGGGGAAGGGTAGAGGAAGAGAAGGGAGGACGAAGAGGGTGCCGTCTCGTTCTATCGATCGAATTCGACACGATCCTGACCCGATATCGCGTCTCGTTTCTCGCGTATCGCCGCTTATCCGATTAAGCGAATATTTAAGTATGACTAATGTAAGGGGAATCAACCATATCATCCTAATGTAATGCGCATTACATTAGCAAGTTTCTTTTTAAATTCATCGAATATTTCGATTTTATTAATGAAATTGATTAAAACGTCAATAAATATTATTATTAATTTGTCTAACATTATCTGTATATATATATATATATATATATATATATATATATATACATACATATATATACGTATGTATTTACGTATATATTTATAAATTTTATTACGTTCGTATGAATCGTATTTTGTTATAAAGGAATAAAAAAGCTTTTATTGAATAAATAGATTAAAAAAGAAAAAAAAAAAGGAAAAGAAAATGATTATTCGAAAATTTAATTAACACTTTCGTTAGGGAGGAAATCTTTTGGATCTTTTAGAAGTCGTGAAGAAAAAAAAAAAAGAAAGAGAAAAGGTCATTTTGAAAAAAATTTACGTTCGTCCGTTGAGTAGAAAATTCTCTTGGATCTTTCAAGTCTCATAAAAAGAGAAAAATAAAAAGCAGAAGAAGAAAAAGAAAACAGAGATCTTGCAAAACCTTTCAAATGTCGAACGAAACATGCTTTATATAGTTTACTCGTCATTTCTAATCGAAACTAACGATCATTCGCGAAAATTTATTCCTAGCAATCAACGCTAGGTAGCAGACAATTCTCCAAGGAGTAATTTGTCCACGACGATGATGTTATCGTCGTTCTCATAGTCAGTTTGAACAGTGACTGTTGTTCGAACAGCTGTAATACGTTCTATCGCGTTAAAGTGCATTGGAAGAGGGTTACAAATCGAGATTACATTGATCGTTTATATCAAACCAATTCCAAACGTTATAATCCAAATACGCGTATTAATCGATATCGAATGTCTAAAGAAAAAATATATTTCTATCTCTCTCTTTTTTCTATACACTTTTCTAATACACGTATAAAAAGAATTAAAAAGAGAATATACGAAATACGTTTCAAGATGTAATATTTTTCTCTCGTTAAGGGATTAGAAAGGGAAAAGAAGAGACATAAAAAAAAAGACGTATGAAAGGAGACGGATCGATAGGGACAGTTAGAAAGAAACAGTATATACGAGATAGGGATGGAAAAGAGAAAGACGTGTAGTACCTACAGACAGTTAAAAAGAAAGAAGAAATGCAGACAGATAAAAAGGGATAGGCGTATAGACAAATAGAGAAAGATCGATAGACGGAGAAATAGAGATAGAGAAAGAGAGAGAGAGAGAGAGAGAGAGAGAGAGAGAGAAATAGAGAAATAGAGAAATAGAGAAATAGAGGAGAGAGGATCGATCGTTCATGGGACAGGTTTAGTTCTACCATCTAACTCACGAAACAGTGGGAGGAAAGAGGGGGAAGTGGTGTAAAGGGGTGACAGGGTTGGTTTGGACGATCGATCGAGTTGTAAGACGAGCTTAAGCTGGCTCAAGTGCGAGAGTAAATGCCGCTTGAAACGCTTTGTCCGCAATTAGCTTACCCGAAAGCTCACTAAATCAATCGGTCCGCGTGGTCACGCACAATTCCGACAACGTCACGAGCCCTTTTTTCTTTCTTTCTTTCTGGCACTTTTTCTATTTTTTTCGTCATTGTTTCTTCTCTCATCTCTCTCTCTCTCTCTCTTTTATTTTTGTATTTTTTTACTTTCTTTTCCTTTACTGTTTTTCTTTTTTTTTTTTTTTTTTTTTTTTTTACTTTTATAAGGAAGGAACTTCTGACCGCGTTGATGATGCTAAAATTATACGGCGACCCCCGTCGTGTGTGGGCGCCGTAAAATGCATAAACCAGCCAACCCCTTCCTACTCTCTTTCTTTCTCTCTCTTTCTCTCCATTGCTCGTTAAAATCCGCGCAGCATCGCCTCTCTTATTTCCGCTAAGCGTTATTCTCATCGTCTACCGCGTTAAAGATCTCGTTCCGGATGCCGTACGAATTTTCCTTTAAGCTGGTTACTCGTTTATTATTTCCTTTTTGTTTTCCTGTATTGTTTTGTTTTTCTTTCTTTTTTCTGTTTTTTCTTTCTCTCTTTTTCTTCTCATTACACTCTTGTCAAAATAATTGCGATAATTCTTTATTCGTTGATAGATATGTAGATCTTAAAAATATTGTTTTGAAAGAAATTTGTAAAAGAGAGAACAACGCCGATAATTTACGAACAAACCCGATAAGTATGAAGAAGAATGTTGTTTGCTAATTCTTTTTTTTTTTCTCTTTTTTGTTCTTTATTTGATTTTCATCTTTCTTTCCTCTTTTTTTTTTTTCCAAACACCGCGTAACATACAGCCGATTAGCCCGACAGTACTTGCGTCGAAATTACGATAGTATCTAATAGCGTCGCAAGTAATATCGACCCAGGTCTCACCACGTGGAGGTTGCTGCGTACGGAGACCCACAAATTATAATTACATGTTAATTAATCTCGTTTAATGAATCTATTCAAATTCGATCGAATTTAACTACAATCATCAATTTATTCGATCAATGTATTTACCAATTTAAATTATATATATATATATATATATAATATTTTTTCTGATAGATTTAGAAATACATGTTATTACTGTCAATGTAATGACAAAACTATCGGTAAAATATTTTTATTACATCCATACGTTGACTTAGTTAGGTTCACGTGGTCCCCATCGATCTCTCGTATTTCGGTCGGTCATCGTAAAAGTTAATGCGCTGCTACAGAAACCAGAAGCGAGACGAGCTTCTGCTAGGGCTGCTCTCTTGCTCAAAAGCAAGTGGTGGGAGAGGGAGAAGGAGGTGGAAGAAAGGAGAATAGAGAAAGACAGATAGATGAGCAGACAGACAGATAAAAAGAGATAGAATGTGTGTTAACGAGGGCGTTTACTGGAACAATTCGGTCTTCTCGCTTCCGGTCATGGAAGTTTCAAGAGACGTTCCACTGGCAAAACACGCATGTTCCGTGGTGATGACAGCTAAACGATCATCTGAATATTCGAGACTCTCGCACATTTGCCGTGACCTCTTCCCCTATACTATACCATCTATCTATTTATCTATCTGTCTATCTATCTCTTTTTTTCTCGTTCTCGAAGACAAGTTGCAAAAAAAAAGAAAGAAAAAAAAAAGAGAAAGAGAAGTAGGAAAAAGCTTTGCTAAAGGATTTGCAAAAAGGGAGAGTCTGTCAGAGTGTTCAACTCGTTTGTCTGTCAACATTTTGGTATAATGAATGCAGTAAGCGTAAGTATGTGTATATCTCATCTCTCTGTGTATGTGTGTGTGTGAAACATTTGGAAGAAATAATCAAAAAAAAAGAATTTGACGTCTCGATTTATGCATTGACGATGAATCATCATTTCCAAGCAGAAGAAAGTGTCGTCTTTCGTTTTTCTTTTCTTTTTCTTTTTTTTTTTGTTCCTTTTTATTTTAATATGGAGAAGAAGGAGTAAGGGAAGAGGATGAGGAGGATGAAGAGAAGTAGGAAGAACAGGAAAAGGAGTAAAAGGAGTTAGGGGAATATACTCTTTTCTGTTAACGCAAAGATATTGAAAATTCTTACTACCGATAAAACATCAAGGCTAATTTGAAGATATACACGTTATATTTAGAGACAAAGTACTACAAACGACGTAATTAAGATTCGACATAATTAATCTTAAGAGTAAAGCCTCCTTAGAGAAATGAGGTAAAAGGGAGAGAGATCGAGAGAGATGGAGAGATAGAAATATAGACAGATAAAGAAAGATAGAGAGAGAGAAAAGTTCGTCTCCAATGCAAGGCCATCCGTACATTTATAATTTCTGCGGATCGATTGCCGGGAATGTCAACGACCGGCAGAGTCGAGGAATCGTTCTCTCTTTCTCTCTCTCTCTCTCTCTTTTTTCTCTCTTGAGAAAAAGAGAGAGAGAGAGAGAAAACTACAGATAGCTTTAGAGAGAAAAAGAGGTGAGGAAGCTCGTCGAAAAACAGCGATATCGTAATGCCGACTTCTGGGTTACGACTCGCGGACAGGCGCCCTTGTGAAAATATTATTTCAACGCGGCGAAGCTTTACCAAACTGCTCTGCGATATTATTCCAGGGAAGCTAAGGCGGAACACACGTAGCATCTCTCTTTCTCTATCTATCTATCTATCTATCTATATATCTCTTTCTTTCATTCTTGTCCTCTTATGTGTGCCATGGATGGTCTATCGTTTTTCGAAGGAAATAGGAAATATATAAAGTGAAGAAATAAAAAAGAAAGAAGACGGAACGAGAGGAAAGATTCTTTGATGTTTAATGAGAATCAGAATGAGATCGCTTGAGAAATCCATTTTTGAAATATTTTGTTTTATCCCTTTTTCTTTTTCGTTCTTATTCTTCTAAATATTCTACGAACAGTAGAACATCTTTCGAAGGAAATAGGAAATGTATAAATTGTGAAAAAGAATAAATAATAGAGAAGAGACAAAACGAGAAGAATGATTCTTTGACGAGATTTTTAATGATAATTATAATGAGATCGATTACATAGAAAATAGAAAAAGATCGAAAATAACTTCTTGAAATATTTTTGTTTCATCCATAATATCATCTATTATCCCATTCGTACATTGTCTATTTTCCATTAGAATTTATCTTTTACAACGATCTTTGATTTTTTATTATCGCCAATTTGAGATAAAAAATAGTTTTCTCTTTCTAAAAGAGATAAGGTTATTGTTAATCAGACTGAGATATGGAATTAATTGAAATTCATTAAAAATATTTTTTCCTTTTTCTCGTATAAAAGATTTTAATCGATTATAATTGTCGTTCGATTATTTTTTTGTTTCGTTCCTTTCTTTTTTCTTCCGTAGATCCGTATATTAAAATAATTTGAACGTAGACCGAAATACGTATTTCGTCGAAACGAAGTTTGGATTTCTTTTCTCTTTCATTTTTTTTTTTTCTACTTCTTTCCTTCTTGTCTTCAGATTCTCTTCTTTATCTTCCATTAGCCCGGCATATTTCTTTTGATCATTTCTAAGATTAACAATCACGAAAATAACTTGTTGATTTTTAAGTTGATTACTTCCTTGTTACCTCCTCTCGAACATGAATAATTAATTATTCTGGATAATCATTCATTCGATGATTAACATATTAATTAGAAATGTTCGTGTCATCGATACATCCGCAAATAATTTTGTCTTGTTTCGTTTCTTTTATTTTTGTTTTAAAGAGGGGTGGAGGAAGAAGAAGGGAGTGTTAAACATTAAAATAAATAAATTCCACGTTCGGCGTTTCCTTACTTTTTTCTTTTTTTGTTTTCTGACTTTCTTTTTTATTTTTGTATTTTTTCTTTTTTTTTTCTCTCTCTCTCTCTTTGTCGATACAATATTAAGATATTTATCGTATCGTAAGTATATCACTTAGCATCGATCAATGACTACATATTTTTAGAAAAGAAAGATCCCAGGTTGAACGTGAGACAAGTCGTTTCTTCATAGAATTTTTAGTCCTCTTCGATGAGAAAAAGGGGAAAGATAAAAGTAGAAGATTAGCTTCTTTAATATCGCCCTGCAATTTTAACGAATAGACTAAAATATCGATGTATTCTTCGCCCAAAGAATTTCTAATTATTATAGCTAGAAAGAGATAGAAAGAGATGGAAAAAGAGAGAGTGAGGAAGAGAGAGAGAGAGAGAGAGAAAGAGAAAGAAAGACCATCCTTTCGAGATTTCTCTCTTTCTCTCTCTTTTATCATCTTTCCATGATTTTCCAGGGATCTTAATTAAAAGCTTATCGAAGAATCGAAGATAAGAACTCGAACTGGAGTCGTAACAAAGCATTGTTTTCAACCATTTAAAAGCGAGCAAGTAAGCAGGTGTTCTTTTTATTTTTTTGTTTTGTTCTTTTTCTTTTTCTTTTTAAGCTCGAACAATACTTCCATTACCTTTGTCCCTTTTCTCTTCTATTCTCTCTCTCTCTCTCTCTCTCTCTCTCTCTTTCTCTTTTTATTTCTTTCTCATTTTATTTTTTTTATTTTTTTATTTCTCTTTTACTCGTTTATTTTACGACGATGATAATAACCATGTTTCACTATATATAACAACAATTACACAGACGGATACGGATTTCGCGTAAATTAGAATATCGTAAATTTATAAATAGAATATATAGATGGTGGTCGTTAAAGTACTTACTTAATTAACAACTACTTTATTATACGGCACTCCTTCTAAACGCGTTAATCCATGTAAGTACGTTAAATAATTAACGATCACCTTCGTGTATCGTCGTCTGCTGCAGCTGTCATTATTCAGGATTCAACTATATATGAATTAACAGTACATGAGAATCTAATTTCAATAGAATATGTAAAACTGACGAAATAGTTATATTTTATTAACTCTTTCTTATTATACTCAGTTAAGTCCTGCATAATTAAACGTTTCATAGTACGTTTTCCAAAGTTTTTGAAAGAGAACGCATTCAATTCGAACATCATTAATGAATTTATCTTTATGCGAATTTAACTTCAAAAATGTCGTATACATACATACATATATATATATATATATATATATATATATATATATAAAAGTACATAACATTGTAAGTTTTGTATATTGTATGTTGTGTTTGAAGATCATAAACCTCGTGACTATTTAAAGATTTCAAATTAATCAAAATCATTAAAAAAATTCGATGTATTTATATGTATAAATTTTATAATTGAATTATCTTTTTGCATATTATATTGATTATTTTCTATCCTTTTAATTAGCTTGAGATATTGCATATATATATAATATATACCTATACATGTATATGCATATGTATATGTATATACAGTAGCGATATCGTGTATCTATAATTGGATATCATAGACGAAAGGAGATCGAGCGTAAAAACTGGAACGTCGGACGATTCAATTTATACGTTGGTATCTTAATTAACCTCCCACTTTCATTATACTTTTGATTGCTTCAACCATCATTTCTCCAACCATCATTATTATTACCATCGGAATTACGAAGAATATTTGATAGAACAGGGTAAACGTTATATCAGCTATCGTTAGACGACCCTTGACACTCTTACTTGGACTACTCGATCGTTCGATGAATGCAAAAACTATATATATATATATATATATATATATATATATATATATATATATATATATATACCTCTTTCATATCATCCGTGAGAGAGTAACTTTTTGACCCTGTCGGTCAGATAGACCTCTTATTCACAAACTTCTTTCCTTCCGAGAAAATAATATTCTTAGCCGAACGAAGATTATCAGGATGTGCGGGATATCTTTTAGTGTGGGTGTATATTTGTTCGATGATAGGCAACATTCAAAGGTCGAGACGCATAAATCGCAAGAGGGTTCTACGCGAGTTTCTACGTTTAAAAGCGTCTACGTTAATCTCGTTCTATAACTTCTGTAAAATTTTTTTTTGTTATATAATAACATATATATATATATATATATATATTTCTATTTCTTTATTATACTATACATATGTTTGTGTATATAAATAAATAATTCATTTAAAATTTTTTATTGAAACGAAATAATATCTTACAATCATTTCCACCACGTTAGATCCGAATGTGGTGATAAATCAGAAATAAAAAAAAAAAGAAGGAAAGAAAAGAAAACTTTTAAATAAAATAATATATCACTTACCCAGATAGTTATCAACCATTATTGAGTCATAGCGCAGAGCTCGAGAGAAATACGATGACAGCTAAAAAGATCCTTATAATAATTTATATCCCTTTTTAGATTATCGAGGAAAGGTCAAAGAGTCTTTGAGTTTATGTAGTGTTTACGTAATATTCAAAATACAATTTCCTGATCGCTTTTAAATTAGTTTTGAATGAAATATGTAGATGTACAGTGTGTAATAAAATATATATATATATATATATATATATATATATATATCTACGAACATATAATAAATATCATCAAACGCATCCTACTTCTTTATGAAAAACATGAAAAAAAAAATTATATACGATTATTACTCCGTATATTTCATAACAATTATAAACATTATAGAGATTAATTCTCAAATTATTTATAAAAAATTAAATGAATATTATATAAATAAAAAACAACGTAGATATATATTAGAATGTTTTATCGTTCAAAAAATTCAAATACAATTGTGAGAATGATGTGTAAGATAATAATGGTACCATAAATGATATCGATTAAATCAAGAACGACTCGAAAAGTCTTCCAAGCAATTCGATGACTTCCAAAGCTATTAATGTGTGTGTATGTGTGTGTGTGTGTGTGTACGATCGACAGTAGAGAATGTCGCTCTCATTGTGCAAACAGAGGGCTTGACAAACGGGACTCATCTCCATCCGTAAATTAGTTTTCTTTGGCTGGGCAATTAGCGGGCCGTCGAACGTCATTCGGTCTATCTTTGTATTATACCTAGATATACCTGTATATACCTATATATCTATATATCTATATATATATATATATATATATATATATGTGCGTATATATGTATAATCGAAAGAACATCCAAGCACGTAGGCAGACTCTCGTAAAATAGATCCTCCTCCTGATCGTTATAACCATCGATAAATAATAGTTCATTTGGCACTCCTACCTTGGCCAAAAGCTTCCTTTCTAACGAGCTATACCAATACCTACCTATCTACCTAAAATAACGACTTTTCGCAATAATTTTCCTTTTTTTTTTTTTTTTTTTTTTTGATTCCTTTTTCTTCTTTTAATTTCTATGTATACACTTAAGAGTGAAAGGAAGAGAAGAAGAAAGAGAGAAATCATAATTTATGATGATATAAAAAATCTGTTTAAACATAATCAAAAATTTTTTTGTTTACACCGACGTATAATATTCACACACACACACACACACACACACACACATCTATACACACATATAATAAATTTCCAATCCCCAAAGGCAATTTGCCTCGTCTCGTTAGGTAAATAATATTCATCTCGGTTTATTCTAAATCATCCTCTCGCAATAATTTATCCCTCGGTATGAGAATATCTTGGAAAAGGCATTTACCACTCGCGTTAATGATGATCGTTAATAATATCTATTAATAAATCCTATTAAATATTTCAAAAAAAAGAAAAAAATTTGAAGAAAAATTCGCAAGTAATAATGTTACATTCGTATCTTAAAGTTTCGTGGAATAGTATGAATAAATTGTTTCGTTGGGACGAATGAACGTTTAAACCTTTCACCGGGCTGTTTGACCATCAATAATTCATCGAGATTTCCATAATCGTGGAACATTTTAAAGGGAGGTTGGGTGCTCTTTAAAATCAACGCGGTCCGTTCCATTCCGTTTCGTTTCGTTTTCGCGAGGGGGCAATTAGTCGGAAAAGTTGCAATTAGGGGTTGACGTTCTTTCCTCTTTTTTTTTCTTTATCTCTCTCTTTCTCTCTCTTTTTCCCCTTAACCATGAAAAGACCCGAATGACTAACGAAGATCCTTATCTACCAGGGCAAACTAGGAGAGACCGTAAACGTCTCTGACGCTTAATATGCTTGGTTTATGGCGTACGATATTCCGTGGTGTAGACCACGAAGACCATAAATTCGAAGGCCGCCCTTGGTGCCACCCGTTTCCACGCCGGCTGTTTGCCCTCTCTACTTCTCATGCAATAGTCTCTCTCTTTCTCTCTCTCTCTCTCTCTTTCTCTCTTCCTGTCTTTTTCTCTCTCTATTTCTCTATGTATTTATGTATGTATGTATGTATGTATGTATGTGAGTGAGTGACTGAGTGAGTGAATGAGTGAATAAGTTGGTGCATCAAGAACGGTGACTCATGAGACGAGAAGTTTGCTCGTACTAAACGACAACGATTTTCGTAACGCTGTACTCAACGAGATCGCAAATACGAGGAGGAGGATATCGGAGTGACGAGTGAGAGATTACTTGATTTTTCATCACCCTTCTTCTTCCTCCCCTTTCTTCTCCTTCTCTTCTTCCTCCTCTTTGTAACGTCGACTTTGCTTTCGCTCAACAATCGATAGATAAACGGTATACACGATTCCGCTTGTTATCTCTTTATATATATATATATATATATATATATATATATATATATATGCATATGTATATGTATTATATATGCTGGGTGTCACGTTTTTTTTTTTTATCTATCAAAACTTTTTCGCACAATTTTAATTTAATTTATGACACTACGAATAACATGTGAAACATAAGTTCGGAGATTGATATATCTATAAGTATTAGAATCTAGAAAAAAAAAAATTCCTAACAAATTATAATATAGAATTATTGATAAAAGTTAGAGTTGTTTTTCTGTTTTTAAATTCCCATAAATTTCTCTTCACTTTTTCCTTTATATTATTATTGGACTCTTAATTAACAATTTGATAAAACAGGATTTCGAAGAAGCTCTCGAAGTATCGTTGAACGCGGATAAAGATCAAAATGACGGTGTGACGATAGTATAGAAAAAAGTCAGAATGTATTAATGGAACACCCTGTATGAAAAGTATGTGCGCACGTAAGTCGTCCATACAGTAGATACATATATTTGCACGCCACTGGATACGGATTCTTCTTTTTCTTTTTTTTTTTTTCTTTTTTTTTTTTTTAATCGCAGCACGCCAACGATATTTGATAAAGGTATCCGCATGGATAGGTGTTGAAATCGGAACCGGAAGCCATTGAGATAAGATTCGTGTTTGTGTTGCGAAGAGACATGATTCGAGAGTACCAGGAGATATATCCTTTCTTATTCGTTCGATTATAATACCGAATTTTATGAATGGACATTAAAATAATTTATAATATGACTTACCTCTGACTTCGCGCCAAGGAAATGTCAACGGCGGCCGTAAAAAAAAAAAAAAAGAAAAGAAAAAGGAAACTAAAAGATCGCATTTAAAAAAAAAAAAAAACAAAGATTCTTTCTTCTACGAGAGAAGAAATAGATAAAAGAAGTAAATTTGAAAAAAAGAAAAAAAGAAAAAAGAAAATTAAACCAACCATCGTAAAAAGGGGAAGGATAATATAGATAATCGAAGAGAGACGTGTAAGGTAAAACTCAATGAGCGTAAATAATAGTAAAATGTATTAAAAATCGTATACAATTTTGATTTAGATATTATACTCATATCATTTTAATATTCTTTTTTTTTTTTTTATATATCATAGATAATCCGGTACGGTCGAAGATCCATCTCGTTAAAAATCGTTTTCTTTTTGTTTTTTCTTCCTTTTTTATTTTTTAATTACTATGGCAACGTAAAAAATGGTACAAAAAGAAAAAAGAAAAGAAAAGAAAAGAAAAGAAAAGAAAGAAAAACGAAAAAGTATATATATATATATATATATATATATATATATATAAAAGAAAACAACTCTATAGAAACTTGGAACGGAGAAACGGGGGGCTGACTGGCACTCGTAGAACGAACGAAAAATCTTTTGAGAATGTAAAAAGGCTAGACGAGGGAAACGAACGAACGTGACTTCAAAAAAAGAAAAAAAGAAGAAGAAAAAAGGGAAAGTCTCTTTTTCTTTCTTTCTTCCTCTTTTTCTTTCTCTATCCTCTCTCTCTCTCTCTCTCTTCTTCTCTTTCTATCTATATCTATTTCTTTCTCTCTCTCTCTCTCTCTTTTCTTTCTCTGTCTCTGTCTATCTGTCTCTCTCTCTCTCTCTCTCTCTCTTTCTCTCTGTCTCTCATACAAACAACACACATTCTCGTAGAGATTAACGTAAAATTAAACTGAAAATCGTACGTACATAATACGTACTTACGTATCACGTTCGACGTCGTACCACTAACACGCTGAAATACACACACGATACGATAATTATATACGTACAATTATTTTCAATTTTATTGACAATCATCGTGACAAAAAGTGGCTTATACAAATATTCGTTATAAACTTTTTTTTTTCCCTCGAAACACGTTAATTCGACGCGTTGCTCGCTTACGTTCTTTTTTATTAAATCTCTCTCTCTCTCTCTCTCTCTCTCTCTCTCTCTCTCTCTTTCTCTTATCATTCTCTTATTACTCTCTCATTCTCTCTCATTCTCTCTCGCTCTTTCTCTTAAGAAAAAAAGAAAAAAAGAAAAAGAAAGATACAAAAAAAATTCTTTTCCCTTTTTCCCCCCTCTCCTTTCTTTTCTTCCTTCGTTTTTTTTTTCTTCTTTTAGTTATTTTTGTTCTTTTTTTTATTTATTTTTTCTTTTTCTTTTTTTAATCTTTCTCAATTTCTCGACGCGAACACGACATTGTTCGTTTCCACTCGTTGCGAGCTGTGGAGTGATATGTGACACTAAGATTCTTTACTCTCACTACTTTACAATATTACACGTGTACATTTTTTTTTACTTATTTCTCTCTCTCTTTCTCTCTCTCTCTCTCTCTTTCTCTTTCGTTTTGGCAGAATCCACGGTCCAAGTAAACGGACCTTAATCTTTCTCACCACCCTCTTTCCTACAAACCCTCTCCTTCTTTTCCTCCTACTCCTCCTCCTCTTTCTTATTTTCTGCTTTTTCATTTTTTCTTCTTCGTGTCTACGTTTCTAGGCAGTTTCCTTGCTCGTGGTTCGCGTATTTGTTACTTTGATAATTATAAAACACATTCCCACTAGAATTTCTCTCTCGCATTTTCATTGACGAGACGTGTCGTCAGAAAAACGTCGTCGTCGTCGTCGTCGTCGTCGTCGTTTGCATCGTATACAGTTGAATCAACTTGCTGCTTTAATTTCACATAAAATATATATATAACAAATGTGCGTATGTATATCACACGAAAAAATAAAAAAAATATATATATATATTTATATAGAAAAGAAAATAATAATAAAGGAAAAAAACACATTGGAAATAAAGAAACAACAGACGAAATGAAAAATACGAAAAGCAACATAACTCGACTGTCTACGTTTAACAACGCCGTCGAACACGACGATTCACAATCCATTTTATTTTATTCTATTTATTTATTTTATTTTATTTATTTTCTTTTCAAAGCGATTAGAAAAATTGTTAAATGTTACGTTTATGCTTTCTGTCTATTTCTTTTGTATGCATATCTTGCACGTATATATACATACACATACACATATATATATATATATATATCTTTCTCTCTCTATAAACTCGAATACGTACGAGTCTTACCATACAAGAGATCAGATTCTAAAAACAGACAGATAAAATATCGTTTCAAACACTTCGAACGAATAATATCCGATAACAATAAAAGATAATAAAAAAGAAAAAAGAAAAACAAAAAAAAAAGAAACAATCCAAGATCAAATACGATCATTAATATAAACAAATTATTATATCGTGGAAAACGATGACGCGTTATAATTCTCGTTTCAATTTGGTCTGCCATAGAGAACCCGTTAAAAAACGATATTCCATCGTATCCCTTCGTTAAAATTCACAAACACAGTGGATACACGGAACACGGCCGCACGCCAGCGCGCCTAATAATCAACCCTCTCTCTACTCAACAATTTTTTCTATCTCTCTTTCGCTTCCTTTCTTTGTTCGTTCGTTCGTTTATTCGTTCGTTCGTTCGTTCGTTCGTTCGTTCGTTCGTTTGTTTGTTTGTTTGTTCGCTTGCTTTTTTTATGTTCCACCTAACGTCGAATTTCCCTCGAGGGTCGCCATCGTCTTCGTCATCTTCGTCATCGTCCTCGTCGTCGTCGTCGTCGTCGTCGTCCTCGTCGTCGTTATAATAGTCGTAGTAATAGTAGTAGAGTAGTAGTAGTAGTAATAGTAGTAGTAGCAGTATTAATAGTAGTAGTCGTCGTCGTCGGTGAAAATTCCGCTTGAAAAAGGAGGAAAAGCGCTTTAAATACCGGTACTCGGGCCTTCGAAACTCTTCAACGCCGTTCAAAACCCACCCTCTCCTTCTCCCTTCCTCTTCCCCATCTCCTACCCAACCTCTTGCTCTTACTCTTACTCTTACTCTTCCGCATCATCCCTCTTACGAGTCTTTTCTAAATAAGAAGAAGAAGAAAAGGAAAGAAAGACAGAGGAACAAAAAAAAAGAAAAAAAGAATTACATTCGACGATATTTCACGATTCATCGCTTTTCGTACTTATCCCCTTTTTTACTCTTATCGTTTTGCGACATCGACCGACCTCGACAAAAAAAAAAACAAAGAAAAAAGGGAACGGAAAAGAAAGAAAAAAATTGTCGATCCCTCATATACATACTATTTTTTAATGTTACTATTCCTCCTTCTTCTCTTTTTTTCTTTTTCTTTTTCTTTTTCTTCTTCTTCAACGATATGCAAAATCAAAATCAACTTTTTTATTATTCCTCTCTTTCGTTTATGTTTCTCTCTCTTTCTGTCTGTTCTCTCTCTCTCTCTCTCTCTCTCTCTCTCTCTCTCTCTCTCTCTCCCTCTCTCACTCTCTCTCCCTCTCTAGGAGAGAAAAGGAGCAGAGAGATTCTTTTTTTGTTTCTTCTTTTTTCTTTTTTTCATCGAACGTTACACGCAAACTATCGAATTACGACGTGTATTGTTCAACTCTTTCTTTGTCGTTCGTTTTTTTGTTTCTTTTTGTTTCATTTCTGTTTTCATTTCTGGTCGATATCTCTCACATGATCGATATAAAATCAGAAAAGATCGATAAAGATTTATAAAGTAATAATAATAGATAATAGATTATAAACGAGTAAGAAAAACAACAATTCGTATTCATCCAATCGATGAGAGAGAAAAAGGTCGAAATTTTTTCGAAACATTCTTTTTTTTTCTATTTTCTTGTTTTCTTTTTTTTTCTACTCTTTTCACCTTCGATCGTTTCCCATCGTTGATACATCTTTTTATTTATCCGACTCTTATTCGTCTTTTTTTTTTCTTTTTTCTGGAACGTCGGTCGATGTGCTCCTCCAAGCCCTCTTCTTCTCTCTCCCTCTCTCCCACCCACCTCATTTTATATCTCAATCATTCCAATTCTCGTTCGTCTTCGTTTTCTTTTCTTTTCTTTTCTTTTCTTTCTTTTTTTTTTGATGATCGCTTTTTTTATATTTACAGTGCTCGACCTAACATCTATGAATTATTTATTTACAAGTAGCTTCGTTATGTTACTTTAACACCTGACCTATACACTCGTGTTTATTATTATTATTATTATTATTATTATTATTATTATTATTATTATTATTATTAATTATTATTATAACTATCAATATTATTATTATTATTAATATTATTATTATTATTATTATTATTATTATTATTTTTGTTGTTTTTTTATTTCTTCGTACCAACCTACGGTGTTTCGATGGCAGCCATAGCCTGTTCTCAAAAGTTTGACGTACTTTCAGGAATTTCATAACACCTGTTCTTTTCTTCTGAATATTCATTTCTTTATGCTTTTCGTTTTCCTTCTTTTTCCTTTCTTTTCCTTTCGTTTCAATCAGAAAAAGATAGGAACAGGCTATGATACCAAAGCAGTACGCATTCTCTAAAAAGTCGCGTTATACACCTAATCGTTACGGCTAAGAGTTAGATAAATAGACGAGACGATACACGTTAGACGGACATGCGAGCCTTACGAGCTCCGCTACGTAGCATAATAAGAAAGTAAGAAAAGAGCCGGAAATTGGAGATATCCAAGAGAGAAAAGAGAAAGAGAGAGAAAGGAAAGAGAAAGAGAGAAAGAGAAAGAGAACATGAGATAAAGACAGATAAGAAAGAAAAAGAGAGAACGAGAAAGAGAATGATAAAACAACATTCGTTATTACATTCATTTTACATTGATACATACATACGTAACACACACACACACACACACACACACATGTTCTCATTCATAACAACCCTCAAAAATGCGTTTCGGACCTTAACAGGGTACCAACAAATCGCGAACTTTCTCTTTGTCGAATTCTCTACTTATATCTGTCTCTCTCTCCCCCCTCTCTTTCTCTTTAACTCTCTTCTTGTCTCTCTCTCTCTCTCTCTCTCTCTCTCTCTCTCTCTCTCTCTCTCTCTCTCTCCCTCCCTCTCTTTCTCTTTAACGGCCCGAGGATTAGAAAAGAGCGTGTCCTTTCGCGCTGATCATTTTTGGCGTCGCTCGAATATTAAAACGAGGTGACGAAAGAACGCGTGAACTCTGAAGCAAATCCACGGGGAAGACACGTACGGGCTAATACGTATATCGGGTAAATCCTATGTACGTGTGTGCGTGTTTGTTTTAATGTATGAGTGTATGTAGATGTGTATGCGTTTCGTATGTATCAGTGTAAAGTGTATAATCACCGAGTAGTAAAGCTGACAGAGACCGAAAAGTCCCTATACAATACTCGGTGTTATCTCGACGATCCTCAAACCTCGGTCGCCTGCGAATAAGATGGTGCAAGACCGTGTGCAGGCGTAAGAGGTCCAGTGGTTGAAGCAAGGGACCTTCTCGAATAGATCGTAGCCGCCGAATGCGGAGTGTGAGGTGCCGTGTGCGGTGCCGTATGCGGCGTGTGCGGCGTGTGCCTGCGCGAGGCCGAGGCGAAGGGCTAAATGGGCCCGTAGTTGCTAAGGGCGGAAGGCCTCTCCTGTTGCTGCACCGATTGTTGCGATTGCGATTGCTGTTGTTGCTGTTGTTGTTGCTGCTGCTGCTGCTGGGCTTGTTGCTGCTGCGGCTGCTCGCAGCCGGCGGTGCTCATGTCGCCTCCCGCCGACTGGTGACGTCATACGTGCGAAAGAGGCGGTTGCTTGAGTACGTGATGATGGAGATGATGTTGAGAAGCGCTGGCTACGCTACCTGGTGGTAACAGCGCGCTACCAGGTCCCGGTGCCGCTGGATACGGCATGGCGACACGACCTACGACGCCCTTCATGCTGGCGCTTCCTATTCCTCCGCTCACGCCTGTCACGCCGGCTACCATACCGGCGCCACCGCCTCCGTGAACGCCTGCGCCACTCCCGCCTCCGAAGAGACGCCTCCATAGACGCCGCCAACTGTCGAGAGTTTTGCCGCTCCAGATCCATACGCCCGACGTTATGCCGACCGCGAGGGCCATGAAGTACTTTAGCATGAGGACGGAGTAGAGGGGCCTTGCTCGAGACCGACATGGACAGGCCAGGGAGCTGAGCCACTCGTCGCGTAGTACGGACTCGTAGATGTGACAGGTTAGAACCGCGCCGGCTGGAAGAGTATACAGAACGCTGAACACGCCTATCCGTATCATCAGTTTCTCCAACTTGTCCGCTTTCGCTCCGGGCTGTCGTTTTATCACCGACCGAATTCTGAAGAGACTGACGAAGCCGGCCAAAAGGAAGCTCGTTCCCAGTAAGAGGTAAACGAAGAGCGGCGCCAGAATGAACGTGCTCACGCCTTCCGGGGCCACCGTGCATACTCCGGCCACCGGATCCCCCGCTACTCCACCTGCCATGTACGCCCAGACCGTTTGTACCGTCGGCGCTAACCATGCCGCCAGATGGAAGTATTGGGAGTAAGAGGCTATCGCCTCGTTCCCCCATTTCAGACCGGCCGCGAGGAACCACGTGAACGCCAGTATGACCCACCAAACCGAGGACGCCATGCCGAAGAAATAGATCATTAGGAAGACGGTCACGCAAGCCCCCGGTCCCTGTGCTCCCGATCTCAGCGCTGGCCCGTCGCAGGCTATCTCCTCGTGTCCTATCACGTTCTTCGAGAGATAACCGAGCGACACGACGAAGTAACACGCCGAGAGGAAGACTATCGGTCTCTCAGGATACTTGAAGCGCTGGGTGTCGATCAGAAACGTGGTGACGGTCGTGAGAGTGCTTGCGGCGCATAGGCCGCTCCACAGGCACAGCCACACGGCCGCGAACCCTCGCTCTTCGGGGGTGAGAAACGCCCCGTGACACGGTAGGGCGCAATCCGGTACCCCTGCAATATCCTGAATGATGTTCCGAACGTTGTCCGCCTGAGGTGGCGCCGGAATGACTCCACTTGCGGCCATGCCGGCCAGTCCAGCTCCCCCGCTGTTGCTTCCGCTTATCTGGCCGGGTATCACCGTGCCCGTTGTTCCCACCCCCAGAGGAACGAGAGGTGCCCTGCATCTGCACATGCAATCCCTCGCCCTTTCCCCCGGGGGGTGCTGGCAGTTTTTTTGATTTTTTCCTGGCTTGCAACGAGCCGGCTGCATTGTCTTGGACGGTCTTGTTGGTCTAGTCGGTGTAGCTACTGGTTGCATGGGTGCGTTGCTCGCCGAGCCACCACCGTTCCCGCTTCCCCCCGATCCGGCACCGTTGTTCGTACGATTATTTTGATCCATACAGAGATTCTCCGGGTCGCCATAATTCGGTAACCTCTCGCAGGCCATTCTTTCCGGCCAAGAAAAGCCGTACTGTTGCATCAGAGGCGCGCAACCGGCGCGAGCCCTTTCGCAAACGCTCTTGCATGCTGGCAGAGGTTTGGTATACTCGGGCAAGCATATCGGCGTATACATCGAGCAAAGGAAGAACTTTAAATCCGGGGAACACTTGATCTCGACTAAAGGCCAAAATTGATGAACCTCCAAGCCAGCTTCGTCTTGGGTGTCGTGATTCAGCTCGTTTGGCATGGCCGTTAAGTTGTAACCGATACCACGGCACATCGGTATGGTGATCTCCTCGCATCGGCCATTTCCGTTCCCCGAATTTCCGCTACTACTGCTTCCAAGTCCGGAATGACCACCACCCCCACCGCCGCCTCCGCCACCGCCACCACCACCCCCACCACCCCCGCCAACACCACCACCGCTATTCCCACCACTCCCACTTCCACCGATCACGCTGTTCCCAACACCGCCAGGTATACCTCCGGATACCGAACTCCCTCCGGAAACTACCCCGATCGACGAGGACGACGAGGACGAGGAAGATCCCGAAGAAGATACTGCCGATGACGAAGACGACGAACCACCACCCGATAACGAACCCCCGCCGTTGCTCACCGAACCAATCGCTGATTCTAAACGTGCGACTGGTAGCGTAAACGCCATTAGCAACATCGATAAGAGGAGCGTCATTGTCCGGCTTGGTAACAACTTCGTCCGTCGAAGTGGTCTCATCGGTTTCGACCTTCGATTCATTCCCGCGTTGATCGCATCACTCCGGCCTGAAAACAAAGATATCGTTATTGAATTTAACGAAAAAAATCAAGCGCCAAGGAAAAAACGAATTAAACAGATTCGTCGATTTGATATCGAACATTCATTCCATTCGCCAAATGAAACACAAAGATTCTCACTGTTTAACGATAAAAACGCGATTTTGCGATCATAAAAATGACGCTCTATGTCCAACAACTCGTACGAGCTTCGTAAAAGCATTATCCTCAAAATTCTCTTTATAACAAAAACCCACGATCTAACGAGTAATGGAAACCATTCGAGATATATTATAATATCGAAGTTTCGAGCCAGAAGCTCGAAGGAGGATTCGATCAATTTTACTCTTAGAGTCATGTCTAATCTCTATGCTATTAAGATACCGATGATAGATGCCGTTGTTCGTGACCTTAACGAACGGAGCGTACCGTGTTCAGGTGGCCCGTACATAAATCAATGTCCAACGATAGATCGCCAAGCTAGATCCAGTGTTGTGCTTCGTATACTAACGTGGACCAAACACGATTGGCACGCACCGTACTATAAGGGTTTACCATGAGATGAAGAGAATGAGTGAGAAAGAGAGGAGAGGGGAGAAAAAGAAAAAAACAGAGAGAGAGAGAGAAAGAGAGAGAGAGAGAGAAAGAGAGAGAGAGATAAAGAGTGCAGAGGGCAAAGGGTATACGGAAGAGGAGTGAGGAGAAGAACTCGAGAAGCAGTCACGGATCTTATAATAGTCGAGCCCGCGGAAAACACGTGACCGGAGCGAAATGTTATTGTAGGAGTCAGTGTTAGTTTTACCGTTTGTTAACTGCTAGAAACCCCCTACCCGTTCCTCCCCCCCCAAAGCTATTTATAAAACGCAACGGTTGCATCCCACGGTATACAACACCGTAAAAGTGTGCAGAGAAAAAGAGAAAAAGAGAAAAAGAGAGAGAGAATTTAAGGCACGAGCCACTACGTGTGTGGCTCGAGAAAGGATTGAACGGACGTGTCCTGAAGGATCGTTCCCCTTTCATAGAGGAAGAAGACAGGTCCTACGTGCCTCGACTTTACTACTTTTTTTCTTTCGTCTCTTTTTCTCTCCCCCCCCCTCTCTGTCTTTCTCTTTTTTTTCTATTTTTAAAAGAAGATGAAGAATTTCTCTAGATTTAACTTTTTTTAACCTTACGAATGACTTTTCTCACTAACGATGATAACTTTGCTAGAAAGATAGAGAAGTAGAGAGAGAGAAGGGGAAAGAGAGAGGGAGAGTAATAAGAGAAAGAGTTATAAAGATAAAGAAAGAGCAATAAAAAGAGACATAAAAAAAAAGAGAAAGAGAGAACAGTATAGAGAGAAAGATAGACGGTATACGTACTATTACATATACTTTTATTTTTCATCTCTCTGTTCCTTTTTCGACACAGAACGAATCGTCTGTCTCAAAATTTGCATACCTTCTTTAGCCTCACGGAAGAAAGCCACCAACCGTAAGAAAGAGAAAGAGAAAGAGAAAGAGAAAGAGAAAGAGAAAGAGAAAGAGAAAGAGAAAGAGAAAGAGAAAGAGAAAGAGAAAGAAAAAGAGAGAGAGAAAGAGAGAGAAGGAGAGTATTTTTCCAGTCAGATTCTTTGTAACTTCGTATTTACAAATGTACACGAAGAGAAACTCTTTCTTTTCTCCTCCTCCTCCTCCTCCTTCTCCTCCATCTCCTTCCCCTCTTTCTTTTTCTCTACTTCTTTTTCTATTAACGTAAAAGAGAGAAAAAGAGAAATTCGATATTCGTACTCATCGAATCGAAGGCCAGCAAATTTCGTATTCAATCGATTCCACGTTAAAGAACCCTACTTAAGTCGAGAACCAACCAAAGTCCGATAGTATATATACATATATATTATACATGTATACATGTTTGTATGTATATGTCGAGTACACGAAAAGAAAAGTAACTTATCGATATTACAATCCCTTTTATGTTATCCTACTATTCCGCGTCCACTTGACTTGTTATTATTCATATCGTGAAAACTTATCGGGAAAATTTAATCACCCGTATGAAGATCAATATTGTTTCATTGATCTCTCTCTTTAGTTTTTATTCATCGTACTCCTTCTTCTTCTTCTTCTTCCCACGATTTCTAACCGAGATAATTGAAACAACTGTTTTTACTTCATATGTACACATTCATAAATATTTAATTATATTTCTACATCGTTAAATACTCGTGATTAACCTAATTATCACAAACATGACAATACGCATATATGATAAGATCAATCGATCCTACGTTTATAATCGATCAAATATATATTTTTCATTCTCTATTTATACGAACATTTATTAATTCTACGATTTATATGTACGACAAACCAATAAATATTCTCTTTAAATAATACAAACTTAAGATACTTTTACTACACGTTTATTATCGAGTATAGATTGATCGAATATATAAATGATATATCTGAATTGAAGAAAAATTGAGAACGAATTATAGTAACAAAATTTTCGTGAACGATGCCAACTCGAAAAACGATGAGAAAGCAACTTACACACATACATACATACACATCTCCTCCTCCTCCTCCTCCTCCTCCTCTCTCGTTACTCTCCATCGAACATAATCATCCACAACTTTATATTCCGGACGTGACGTTTCACCTTTTTCTCTTTCTTTCTCTCTCTTGTCCGCTCGATTTCGTTTTCTTCTCATCCGAGTACTATAATTTCCCATTAGGGTGAATTTTTTCGTTGCCATATCTCGCCGGTCGTGGCTTATTTTGTGGGGTGTAGAGTAGGAGGAAGAGAAAGGGAGATGGAGGAGGAGAAGGAGGAAAAGAGGAGTAGAGATATGGCGCGCGAAAAGGAGAGCCATTGAAACGAAAAGAGAAGGAGAGAGAAAGAGAAAGAGAAAGAGAGAGAGAGAGAGAGAAAATGAGAACGAGAGGGACGTACTCTTGGCAATGAATCAGTTTTAAGGCCTCGCCCCTACGATGAATATGCTGCCAGCCGGTGCTTGAATTATGATATACTTTTCTCGCGTGTAAATTCCACCCTACCTCCTCCAGTTCCCTCCTCCCACCGGTACTACTTCCTCCCCACTCTACCTGCCACCGTCCCACCTTTTAAAAACCTCCTCGACCCTCTTATCTCGCACCTTAAATGCTCGACTCTCTTTCTCTTTCGCTCTCTCTCTCTCTCTCTCTCTCTCTCTCTCTCTCTCTCTCTCTCTCTCTTTCTTTATTGCTTTTTCTCTTTTTCTCGCTCTCTCTTAGTGTTGAAAATTATCTCCCGGTTAATTGCGACGCTCTTTTACGAACGCGTGAGAAGAGAGATCGGAAATACCATGACTACTTTTTTTTTCTTCCTTTTTTTCTTTTTCTTTTCTTTCTTTTTTCTTTCTTTCTTTCTTTTTTTCGTTTATTTTTCTCCTTGTTTTTTTTTTTATTTTTCCTACCACGATAAATATGTAAATATTTATGTATGCATATGTATGTATGTATGTATGTATGTATGTATGTATGTATGTATGTATGTATGTATGTATGTATGTATGTATGTATTTATGTATTTATGTGGAAGTGCATGGAAGTATTCTACTTGTTACTAGCCTAAATTACTCTTTCGATATATAGGTTGAATTTTATAAATGGACGTTAACTAAATATACACGTCATAATTAAGATAAATGAATTCTTAATTAACGTGGGTTCTCTAATGTCTTCCTTCTCCTTTTTCTAATTTCTTTTTTATTCTCTCTCTCTCTTTTTTCTTTTTTTTTTTTTTTTTTTTTTTAATATGTGTGTACATATATAAAGAGAGAGGGAGACTGAGAAAAAGAAAGAGATATTTATAAATTGATTAATTTCTTTTATCTTTAGGGAATGATTAAGATACCCGATTAAAATCCCCATGTCAGTTTACAAATTTCACGCGTCTTAATTATTTTAAAACTACCACGTATGTGGGACTAACGCCGACGACTCGAACGTTAGTCTTATTCACGGTCTGCCTTTGGTATAAGCCCGTATACGTCGTTCATATTCATTGTAGTACAGAAGGCTAAGCCCTGGGGTTATGATAAATCCTCTCATCCTCTCTCTCTTTCTCTCTCTCACTCTCATTTATGCTCGAATCACTCGCAAGAGGCTTATACGGGCGTTCACGTAAAGATCCAACATATATATGCAAATATATATATATACACACAAAAGCAAAGAGAGAGAGAGAGAGAAGAGATACATAGATACGTATTCGGTAATTTTCGCATGACATTTCCCAAGAGATTCGTCGATGTTGTTACTACTAAAATTACGCACACTTAATCGTTCACAAACTACAGATAGTTTAATTAACGTTAGAGATATAATTCTCACGAAATATGTATTACTAAGAACGGATATGATAATAATTAATCGTTGTTGAAATTCGTCGAAGCGAAGTAACGTGAAATAAAAAGAGATAGCGCGCGAAAAAGGGAAGGGATATAGAAAGAGAGACCCACAGATATAGACATAGACATAGACATAGACATAGACATAGACATAGACATAAAGACAGAGACAGAAACAGAGAGGGAGAGATAAAGAGAGATAGACATGTCCTCACTAATTTTCGCCTGACATTTCCCAAGAGATTCGTCGATGTTATTACTCCTAAAATTACACATACATTTAATCGTACACAAACTACAAATAGTTTAATCAACGTTTCATGATATAATTATCACTGAAATACGGATTATTTTGAAACGGATATGATCATAAATCAATCGTCGTCGAAAATTCGACGAAACGAACGTGAAATAAGCGTGAAATAAAATGAGACACCGCGCGAAAAAGGGTGAAAGAGAGAGAGAGAGAGAGAGAAAAAAAAAAGAGAGAGAAAAAGAGGACAGAAAGAAAGAGAGAAAGAGAGAGAAAGAAAGAGAAAGAGAAAGAGAGAGAAAGAGAGGTACTGTTTCTATTAATATTCCGAGTCCTCTCGCTCGCTCGAGACGCCTCCTCGAGACGTCTTCTCGAGTGCACGAGACGACGGGCGCGCGTTAATGCCTCCTCGAATGTCGCTAGGTTTTGAATCCTCTCTTTCTTTTTCTACTGGCAAGTGGTCAAGGCTGACCCTGAGGCACGTCACTCATCGTTGACTCGACCTAGCCAGTATGTAATTCGTAAAAGAGAGAGAGAGAGAGAGAGAAAGAGAAAGAGAGATGAAATTGGATGCTTTCACGATACGTGACAGAACAGAAAGAGAAACAGAAAGAGAGAAAGAGAGAAAGAAAGAAAGAGAGAGAGAGAGAGAGAGAGAGAGACGAAGGTAGGTATAAATCAAAGCCACGAGAGAGAGCTGAGATTTATGGCGAAGTATGGATAAGGCACGCGTTATATTCCCCTCGTTAGTCGGCAAAACCAAGCAGCTATGTCGGTGATGGTGATAGCGATGTAGTAGTAGTGGTAATGCTACAGTGTTAGAGAGTGGTTGCTTGCTTGACGACGCCATAACGTTTTATATCAAATCGCGTGGCAACGACATTAATCAGCAAATTTCGAGACGTCACGATTCCTACATCGGTGGCAATGTAAGTTAGTACCATGTCTTTTCTCTCGGGTAGAAGAAAATCCTTTACTTCCTTTCGAGATATGATTCTTTCCTTTTCTCTCTTTCTCTTTCTCTTTCTCTTTCTTCGCGATAATAATCGTGATACCTCTTGACTAATCTAACAGAGTTAATATTAAAGAGTTCAAACGCGACGAGATTGATTCCTTTAATCTTTCCTTTTCTTTTCTTTTTTTTTCCTTTTTCTTTTTTTTCTCTTTCTTTTTTTTTCTTCAAATCTTTGAAAGTTTATAAGAGCAAGAAAAAAGAAAATAAAAAAGAATATATATATATATGTGTGTGTGTGTGTGTGTGACTAATAATTGCTCGTCGACTAATTTAATCAATCATATGCATACTTCTTCATTATTTTATAATGAACATGATTCTATCATACATAACACTTTTATGGCACTATCTTCTCGTCTCAGATTAAACCAACTAACTGAATAAAATATACAAATTCAAATGAGAAAATTTATACAAAGTAAAAGTAGTCTTGTCGATCTTGCTCATCGCTTATCATCTAATTAGCAAGTTTCAAGAGTCGTTGTTGAATATACGTGACAAGGGTGATCGTAACTCGTTAAAAAGTGTATAATATATTATACAATGTGTATATATATATATATATATATATATATATATATACACACACGTATCGTACACATGCATACATGTATGTGTGTGTACGCTCGTCGGAAGATTTAACAAGTGAGAGAGATAAGACTGAACACTGCTACGAGAGAAGAGAGTATCGAGAACTTTAAAGTAAAGTTTCGAACAAGCATCCCGTCATGGGATCCGTCGGTGAATGATGGATCGACCTGTCGCAAGAATTATGACAGATCGTTTGTGCCGGTCCTTGTTCCGAGCCATACCACAGGATGTACCAATCCCGTCGACTCGTATGACTTTTCTCTTGGAACTACGAAGCTGAACGCGAAATATATTCTATACTATATAAAACTATTTCTATTCCAAAGAAAATTCGATAAATTAATTAATTATAATTTATTATTATATTATTATTATTATTATTATTATTATTGATTTTTTATTCACTTCATTAAAAAAAATTGTATCACATGGAACACTAATTGCACATATATATTTAATACCAATCACAGAGAAGATCCAAAATATTTTTACTACTTAATTATTATTATTACTTTTTGTTGTTGTTGTCGTTGAATTTTAATAAGTTAATTATACAGAAATATTTGTGTTTTTCTTTAGAAACCGGTCGATCTCTCATTCGTGTTAAAGATACAAATTTACGATGTCTAGAAACGAAAGGGACCAGAGAGAGAGAAAGAGAGAAAGAGAGAGAGAGAGAGAGAGAGGAGACACGTAACTTATTTAAAAAGAAATATCATTAAAAAAGATCTGTTCGTAGAAATCGATTTTATCGTCTTGTTTTTTCTATTTTCTTTTTTTTTTTTTTTGCGAGATTCGAATCGTTTTTAGCCACTGTCTGGCACTGCAGGACGTTTTTTGCATAAATTATTCTTGACGACGGGAGGTCCGTCGCCGGCTTCATCTTTTTCGATAGAGAAAATATTTACGTCCACGTCGTAGCAGTATATCACAGTCTAGAACCATATAGATACATACATACAAACATACATACATTGATACATACATTGATACATATATATATATATGCATGCATAGATATGTATATGTATAAAATGGCTTTGAAGTGCACCAGGAACAAGCATCACCATACCATCACCATCACCATCACCATCGTCATCACCACTACTACCACCATCAACAGCGGCAACAGCAGATAGTCGTTTCGTTTTATATCGCTTCGCGTTTCTATTTAAACGAGCTGCAGGTAGGTAGTAAGATGGATTCGAGTCTCGCGAAGTGTATGCACGACGGGAGAGGAGTAAGAGGAGAAGAAGAGGAAGAAGAGGAGGAGGTGGAGAAGAAGGAGAAGAAGGATGAGAAGGATCTATCCTTTCCCACAAGTTTCTCCACCTACTTTTCTTCCTCCTGCGAGGATACGCCAAGCGAAAAGTTCGTAAAGGGAAGCAATTACCAAGGGAATATTCCCGTTTCAAAGGAATTTCTTTTCTTTGTTGAGATCAAACGGATAAACGAAACTTTAATTCTTATTTTCTTAACTCTTCTGATTGATCTATCTGACCTGACGAAGAAGAAGTTTCGACAAGTAAGAAAGATAATAAAACAAGATACATATTGAAAGAATATTTATTCTACGCCATTCAAAGAAATATTTCTATTTGCAAATGTATGTCTTGTTAAAAGAAAAGAGAGAGACAGACAGACAGACAGAGAGAGAGAGAGAGAGAGAGAGAGAGAGAGAGAGAGAGAGAGAGAGAGAGAGAGAGAGAGAGAGAGAGAAATAAAGAAAGAATGTCGTATCGATAAAGTCGTATATCTTTCTTACCTTCCATAAGAGATTCTAAAGATCGAATCTTTTTTATTCAAATCTTTTCATTCTTTTCAGTTGTAAAAAATTAAAAAATATCTTGGATTACATAACGATTCATCTGATTCTTTTTCTCTCTCTCTCTCTCTCGTATCAAATGAAAAGAAAGAAACACAAGATACACAAGCCCGCATATAACACACACACACACACGCGCGCGCGCGCGCGCATTCCTGTCGTTTTAACATTTTACACGAGAGGAAGATATATGGCGTTGGATCAACGAGATCGACGTTCCACGATCGAAGAAAGAAATGCGTTTCGCTCGCGGAACACGCTCTCGTTCATGGTCTTCGTCGATGAAAAATGTCAATCTGTTTCTTTTCTCGAGTAGGATCGATGGCCCACGGCAACGATCGATCGATCGATCGACCGATAGATCTCTCTCTCTCTCTCTCTCTCTCTCTCTCTCTCTCTCTCTCTCTCTCTCTCTCTCTCTCTCTCTCTCTCTCTCTCTCTCTCTCTCTCTCTTTCTCTTTCTCTTTCTCGAAACGGGTGTTGATTTTCTCATCGATCTTTCCACATCCGTCTCGGGCAACTATCGAAGAAATGGTTCCGTTAAGAATCAACACCATTCATTCGAATGAAAGAAATTTCCTAGAAACTAATTCCCTAGAGAAAATCCTCCCTAGTTACAAATCAATCGAAAAGAACACATTCTTTGCGCGAATTCAAAGATCCATTTCGTGTGCTCGTAAAATCTTGTAAAAACTTGTCAGAAAAAGGAAAAAGAAAAAAAAAAAGTCGTAAAACATGTTGAATCTTTCGGATCGCTTTGAAATAACACGAAGGAGTTATCTGTAGTATCAATTTCTATTTCCGTATCTCTCTTCGCGTTTTTTTATTATATCTCAATATTTTCTATCGTTAAAAAAAAAAAAATAACCAATTCGAATTGATCTACGAATTCGGCGTAATCAGAAGAAAAAAGAAAAAAGAAGAAAAAGAAGTAGAAAAAGATAAAAAGAAATTGATATACATTTAATCGTGTCTACCGAAACAACTGCTACATACTTAACGACGAGAGAATTCGTAATGGAAACGACTAATTGGAAAGTTCTCTAAATCGAATAATTTTCACATATGTAATAATAATAATTCTCTTTTTCTCTCTCTCTCTCTCTCTCTCTCTCTCTCTCTCTCTCTCTCTCTCTCTCTCTCTCTCTCTCTCTCTCTCTCTCTCTTTCTCTCTCTCTCTCTCTTTTCAATCTCCGGAACGCATCAGAGATTGAAAATCAAAGTACGAGATCAAAGTAAGTTTCTTGTTCGCATAGGTAATTAAATCGAGGGATCTACTAAATAAAAGTGAAAAGCCATCGAGGGACCGACGAGCACATTTTCGCTTATCAGGGAATTAGTTCGTCGATCTCTCTCTTTCTCTCTCTCTCTCTCTCTCTCTCTCTCTCTCTCTCTCTCTCTTTCTCTCCCTTTCTCTTTCCCACGCTGAATCGTACGTGTCACGTAAATTATAAATTTCGTGTCGATCGAAATACGCTTCTTCATTAATCGTGCTTCAATTTATCGAGGTGACAGCGTAGCGCGCGTATCATCCCGTCAACGAAAATCCGCGCAATATTCTCTCTCTCTCTCTCTCTTCTTCAGTCCCTCTCATTTCATACTACGTATTTCAAAAGCCACGATGTACCGCAGCTTCCATACCGCACGTTCATCATTCGCGAGACAGCGTCGTCGTAATGCGGCCTCTCGCGCGTCGCGCAGATTTCAATTTATATGCCACTCGACGGCTTTGTTGTTAGCGTGCAAGCTGATTCTCGCGACGGAATAAACGCACCGACGCGCTTTATCGTCTCGTGTATGATATGTATGTATGTATTTGTGTGCGTATGCATGTAAATGTATATATAACATATAAATACATATGTATAGGAGAACTCCTTTCATGCTGCTCGAGTTGGAGCGTGACGAAACCAGTTCGAAATTTATCGGTGATATAGCGCTACCGTACCTCCATCACGAATTGTTTTCAAAATCTACTTTTTAAAACATATCAATCTCTTTTTCGCTTGTCCGAATCAACCGTTATTATATTTAATTAATGAAACATTGAACTTGGATAAAATGGAAATTAAAAAAAAAAAGAGAGAGAGAGAGAGAGAGAGAGAAAAGCTTATGAAAATTGAAAATAAATGAATAAATAAAGAATACGGGCTAACTAACTAACTGTAAAAACAATTACGATGGGAAATATTAAATAAATATTAATCCATCTATTTCATTGATATTTCTCAACGAACAAAATAAATAATTGTCAGTCAATTATTAGTTAACAAGTTTTCTTTCGTTAAATTTATATATTAATAAAAGCAAAAATTTATTATTGAAGATAAAAAGTCGTATTCAGTGATGCATGTACTTTGTGAAAATAGATTCGATGAAGTCTTTCATGTTTGAATCGAGTCATGGACTATCTTTTTCTCTCTCTTTCATACATGGATTTAACAACGTGTAGGAAGGCTCGGGAAGTTAATTTAATCGAAACGATTTATAGCACCACTTCGATGTAACAATGTCAAATATCGTGAATTCCTCGAATTACGTATTTAAGTCACGTCGAGTTTCGTTTTAGAACGGAACGATCAAGTGATACGTACCAAAAAGGAAAGAGGAAGATAGAATGAGAGAGATAGACAGATAGATAGAGATGGAGAGAAAGAGAAATAAATCAAAATACACGAAATTAGCGATGACAGGATGAGTAGCATGACTACTCATCGTCTCGAAATCATCCTTGGGAATGCCTAACGATACTCGAACGACCAAGTTCGTCGAAATTAGAACGATATACTCGTATATAAACGGAGCAAAATAAATTTTCCCTTGGCACTCGTCTGGATATTCCTGTTCAGGATGCAGACGACGGCATTGGTAAACGTAAAGACCGGAACAGGCCAAGCCAGTCTCGTGTTCTATATCGAGAAAATGAATTCCGATACGTTTCTTTCTTAAACCCGATCTAATTCGTTTAATCGCTCATTTATAGATCATCCTCATCGTGATTTTCACTACTACGTCTTCGTTCATAATAAATGAATAAGATGTTTATTTTCGTTATATGCCATTTTTTTCTATTAAATTGTTAATATTTTTATATTAAATTATCTAAATAAATATGTAATAATAAACATATGAATTCTCTACTTATAATAATTTTCAATAAAAAATATTAAAAACTCCAACGTTACGCGATCCGAATGACGTATCATTACATATCGAATGAATTCTGATACGTACGCATTTTTTTCTCTTAAGACGATCAAATTCCTTTTACATTTAATCCTTAGTTTACATCATCCTCGTCGTGATTTCAATAGTTTTGTTTTTCATTCATAAATAATAAATAAGTAAGATATTTCTTGTTATTCATTCAACGCTGTTTTTGCATACTATTTTTCTATTGGATGTTCAGTATTTTTTATTAAGTTATCTACATAAATATATAATGATAAGTATATAAAAATTTCAATGATATATATATATATATATAACTTTTTTATGCATATATAAATGTTCTACTAAATTTTATAATAAAAATATAAAAACTCCAACATTACGAAATGAAAAGTATTGACTGATAAAATGAC
>NC_057698.1:2320726-2340726 GCF_014466175.1 Vespula pensylvanica | reverse complement strand
AAAATAATAATAATAAAAATAAAATAAAAGAAGATCTATAAGATTGATAATCTTTACTGTAACTTATGGGCGTGATTAAATAATTTCAAGTCATTCCTAATAAATAACTTGCAAGTAAATAATTTTGAATTTTAAATAATTTTGTCCGTATATGTATAATAAAAAAAAAAAAAAGATATTGTTATTAAAAAGGAAAATGTTGGAAACGAAAAATACGATGAAAGGGACAAGGATTTTTACAGGAAGGAACGAAAAAAGAAAGAACAAGAAAAATAAGAAAGAAAAGAAATAAAGAAATAAAGAAAGAGGGAAAAAAAACGAGCAAGCTTCCTTACTTGACGCGTCTCAAAGAAAATTACAGAGTAAGTACTTACTACACGCGGAATACCCTGACCGAGATATGACAAGAATACAAGCTGGTTGAAGACGTGATCGTGCAAGTCAATAGCTCGACACACAATCTCATCTAGTAGAAAAGATGTACACACTGCTCTAAAGCTCTTTTAGTATAGTAAATACCTGCATATGTACATACTTACTTTCTTACTTACGTCGATCGATTTTTTTTTTTTTTTTTTTTTTTTTTTTTTTTTTTTTTTTTTAAATAAGAAAAAGAAAAAAGAAGCTCGTCCAACGAGTCACGCAAGTACGTCATTATTTTGTTGTTTCTTTAAGGAAATACTCGTTTCTTTTTTCTTTCTTTCTTTCTTTCTTTCTTCTTCTTTTTTATTTTAATAAAACAAAAAATCTGACGTGCCCTTCGAAATCATCATGCAATTTCTTTGAAAACTACGCGTGTTAAATATCTGAACCTATCCTGTAAATACACACACACACACACACACATACGCTGTGTGTATATATATATGTGATGAAAAAAGAAGAGGATAATTTATTTCATAGAGAAATTTTAAACGTTTCTATTATCACTGAAAGTTTTCTTTGCTTTACGAGATAAGGATTAATTGAAGACGAACAAAGCTTTTTTTTTTTTCTTTCTGAGATTGCAGAGACCAAAAGAAAAAGAGACAGAGAGACAGAAAGAAGGAAAATGATGAAAGGGTAAGAATAAACGCGAGGTCATCTCTAACTGTTCTTTCTTTCTTTCTTTCTCTTTCTTTTTCTTCGTACTTTTCTACTCTTACGATTTGGAACACGAGGAAAAGTTTAATTAAGACTCGGTTACGCCGATCTTATTTCTTCGTAGTGTGACCCTTCTCTCTTCCACTGCAGCATCTCATGGTCCAGACTAAGAAAACGAAAGAGATAGATAGAGGGAGAGAGAGAAGTGTGCGCACTTTCAATTACACGGTAAATAACGTCGGCCGGTTGCTTCTTTTCCTCCTGGGCACGAACTTTTAGTTTCACCGACTTATAACCGTACTTCCTTTCACGAGTTTTCGCAGCAAATTTTTTTTCTTTATCCGCCGACACCCTATCTAGGTGTTTTCTTTTTCTTTTCTTTTCTTTTCTTTTTTCCTTTTTTATTTTTTTTTTTTTTTTTTTTTACATTTTTGTCTTAATTTTTGTCTTGTTTTTTATCTTAATTTTTTATCGTAATTTTTTTTATCGTAATTTTCGTTTTGTTTCGTCTATTATTTTTTCTATTTTATTCGACGACCCTAGACCAATTGTTTTTTCTCCTATCAAAAAAAAAAAAAAAAAACTAGATTATTCCTCGACTATTAGAAACTTGGAAATTATATTAAAAAACTTAATACTTCGTTATAGTTTCATTAGTATAGAGAAAAATCGATTAATGCAGAAAGATTATTATATATTATATATCATTATTACTGTTGTTATTGTTATTGCTAATAATTGTCGAGATAATAAAGTGAAACTCGTTTGAAACTTTCAAGCATTTTGAAACTTGTTAATATCTGCATATTATAATATATGTATGTACATATATATATATATATTTTTTACAACGGAGATTATTAAATTTTATGGAAATTAGTCGAGCGGCATTAAATTTCTCATCGTTGTTGGAAAATAATGAAATTCCTATTTTAAACATATATATTGTACACGCACACACACACACACATACATACATACATACATACATATGCACACGCGTTTAAAAGTGATAATGACAAAAGTGGAAATCTCTCTCGACGGTAATTCGTCTCTTTAAACATCACTTTTCGATATACACAAAATCGGCCAAAAGTTCCTGGGTCATTTAAAAAAAAAAAAAAAATGATTTTAAAAATGGATCGCTCTTCATCGAGAATTTCATACAACAATTCCATTCTCTTCTTTATTTCCTTTCCTTCTCATAATAAGACCTGTCTGAAGAGAACCTGCGACCAACTTTTCACCGAACTAAACAAACCAAAAAAAAAAAAGAACACTATCCCCTCTCTCATTTTTTTTATTATTAAAAGACCGAAGCCAAAATCAGTTTGTTCAATCCATAGAATCGATCTATCGACACACACATACCCGTACATATCACATGTTGATATTAAACATAAATTTTACGTTGAAAACAAAAGAAAAAAAAAATATAATAAAAAACAGAAGGAGAAAAAGAAAAAGAGAAAGAAAAAGAGAAAGAGAAAGAAAGTAAGCGACTCGATCTTGATTGAAGACGATTCTCCCGCGGCGAATCAAAGGTGAAACGAAATACCCTTCCAGGAATCGTACTCGACGAGGACTTTGTGCCAGGAACATGATCGGCAAAGAAGCGGCGGCTAGTAAGTAGCAGGCGCGTGTCGGCGTACATACGTACACGCTCGACTTACTCAGTTGCCGTCTACTTCTTCGGCATCTTTGTCGGTATCTTCTTTTAACAGTTAAATTTTCCAATTACTACTTCTTTGCGCGCCCGCCTTTTCGTTGACTTTTTTCCTTCCTTCTTTCTTTCTTTCTTTCTTCTTCTTTCTTCTTCTTTCTTTTTTAAACGCGAAACACGAGAATTTTCTCCGAAAGTAACGACCGTTAAATGAAGCTTGACACCGTTTATTACTTTATACATCCGATCTTACTGATGTGAGCAGAGAATTTAAAAAAGAAAAGTATCTTTTAAATCGAACTCACAATACGGATTTAAATTTCTGAAGGAACGGAACAGAATGTTCGATTTTTCTTTATGTTTCTTTACGTTACTCTTTTTCGTCTTTTCTATTTGTAATTTTGTATCAATCAATTTTTCTCTAAATTGTAATATCCTAATATTAGAGGGGAAAAAATGATCGTATTCTGCGTAATATCAATTTCTGTTCTCTTACTACGTAAAACGTCACGATAGTTATCTTAAGATTGAGAATCACTGTTCTAAGGTATTTGTAATTTAAGAGGTAATGATAATGTATCGCGAGTAATTTATGTATTAATCATATTAACAAAATGAATGTTAATAAGTTTGATCGTAGTAATTAATTAATGGTTCTATCATAGAAATTCAATGTTTCAATATACCTATTTATTTCTTATAAAAAAAAATAAAATAAAAATAAAAAAAATACATAGAGAAACGAATACAAATACACGCGTGAATGCACAGAGTAATAACTATATATGCAAATCAATGAGATGAAAATTTTTTCAATTATTATTACTGAACTGATTTAGTAACTTTTATCTTATTGCTGAAGAGGAATCTCTGTGTGTGTGTGTGTGTGTATCTCGTCGACTGGTTGCCGATATGGCTATCGACCCGAAACCAACAACGTTAACTTCCCAATGGACCAAACTTTGAGAATGAGAGGACCTAACCAAAAGAGAAAGAGAGGGAGAGAGAGGGGGAGAGAGAGAGAAGAGAAATTCGCGTTACCTGCTTCTTCAACATCGAGAAACTTGCTGATGAGAGTTTATGACTTTCGCGGATGATTCGATTTGCTCTAAAGGACTCCAAGGGATTTGCTTGCTTTGTCCTTCCACCCCTTTCCCTATCAACCCTCTCTTCCCCCCATTACCCCCATTCCTCATTGCTCAAACACATTTTACCATTTGAAAAGTTACAATGATTTTGCTAGAGAATTATTCATCGTTATGTTCTCTACAAAGGACTAAGAGATTTTCGCGAGGATCAAACCGATTAAAACGACGTGAAATTAAAGTTAAAAAGAGAAAGATGATAAAAAGAGAGATTGATAAAATAGATTACTTGAATAATATATTAAAGAAAAAAAATGATAAATTAAATCGAGATATACGTGATCGTGATTAATCGATCAAATTCTTTTTCGAAAGCAATCGATCGAGTTAATTTCTATAGTATTTATGTTTAATATATATATATATGTGTGTGTGTGTGTGTCTGAATTATGCAAATTTTTGAACGACCGAAGTCATTCGTTTTTACTTAACGAAGATTTTATTATTTTTTCGAAATTTACTTAACGAAGAACTAAATGAAGGAAAGAGAAGAAAAAAACAGCAGAAAAAATAATAAAACAGAGAGAAAGAGAGAGAAGACGACAACGACGACGACGACGACGAATAAAAAATGTAAGGTCATTGATATTACAGATTATCATTAAGAATAGAGAAAAGGGTTCAGGAAGGAAGGTGTGAGAGAAGGTTTCTGACGGCCTTTTTCTCTCGACGTTCACGACGCTTTATGCAAATATTCCAAGGACGATTTCACGAATCCGCTAACAGTCTCTCTCTCTCTCTCTCTCTCTCTCTCTCTCTCTCTCTTTCTCTCTCTCTCTCTCTCTTTCTCTCTCTCTGTCTCTGTATGTGCGTTTCTCTTTCTCTCTCATTACTTTCGTCGAGCTTTACAAATCGTACGAATTATGCGAAATTGCGTAATTGAAGAGATGAAAAGTGGGCCTCATTGACTATTACATGGAACGCAGAAAACGCGTGCGTAGGAGTTGCTTTCATTGTATTAGTAATAATATTTCATACATAAAGGAACGCGACGTTCGCGTACCGTGAAAAACCTTGAACGCAATTCCGACATCATGCAGGCACGTAAGTATATATGTAAGTACATACACATTTTGCCTTGGAATTAATCTATGTTCGATACTTGTGTACGCACAGATAAATAGATAGATAGATAAAGAGAGATAAATAGAGAGAGAAAGAATGTGTGTGTGTGTGTGTGTACATGCGAACAGCAGCTAACTCCGAAAGGATTCTGATTCTAACTTTGGCATCTTTGTTGAAGCAACTTTTCCTAAATAAGTTCAAATATTTCGACTTACTAAGCGTTAATCGTAACGAAGTTTCTTTATATAGGATGGTGGAAAATGGAACGTGGCAAATAGATCGTCTCGACGTTTCAAAAATGTTGCCCGCAAAAAAAATCTTAATTGCACTGCTAAATCGAGATACGGCACCGTTTCGAAATTATTTTCTGGAAAAAGGAAAATCAAAAAAGAACGAAAAGAAAGAAGGGGCGTGTGTGTGTGAGAGAGAGAGAGAGAGAGAGAGAAAGAAAGAAAGAAAGAAAGGGGAAAAAGAGGACAACAAATTTTCAGATTCTATTTCTCGAAAAGAAGCAAAAAAAAAATAAAAAAAAAAAAATAACCGGAAGATAAAAAAACAAAAACGAGAAGAACGGAAATGGAGAAAAAGAAAAAAAAAGAGAAGGAAAAAAGAAGAAAGAAAGGAAAAAATTGATCTCAAAAAAAAAAGAGAAAAAAGAAATTAAAACGAATAAAAATAAAAACAACAACAAAAAGAGAGAAGAAGAAAGAAAAAGAGGGTGTGAAAGAAGAAACGTCGAGACGGTTTTCATCGTCGAAGGTTAATCCTTCGCATTTTCTGTAGACACCCCGTCGTCCATTGTGCGATACACGTTACATCGCTTGCGGGCTAGCGCGCGTACTCGCACGAATACACACACATACACACAGAGTCACACACACAGAAAAGAGAAAGAGAGAAAGAGAGACAGTCATACATTTCCGCATGTACAAACACGAGTTACATATATATACAGTAGATGCACAGTAAAGACACATACATCCATACACAGAGAAAGGGAGAGAAAGGGAGAGAGAGAGAGAGAGAGAGGAGAGAGAGTAAAACTTCACTACTCGCTACTCTCCTCGAAGTCCTCCCAACAAGTTCGCGTAGTAGACGTTAACGGGTTTCACCTGCCCGACAGAGAGAGTCAAAGACAAAGGAACAGTGTCATGTTCGCTTCTTCTCGCTTCTCTGTTTACCGGCCTACCTACCTACCACCAGGCAGTAGCAACGACTGCTGTTGCTACTGCAACAGCCTTCGAAGAGTAGGTAAAGAGAAGAAGAGAGAAAGAGAAAGAAAACTCTACTGACGCGATATGAAAAGCGCTTTACGAGAAGAGAAGAGAAGAGAAGAGAAAAGAAAAGAAGAAAAGAGAAGAGACGACGACGACGATGACGACGATGACGGAACGCGAGCTTGTGAGTGAGTGAGAAAGAGTGAGGAAGAAAGAGTGAGAAATGTAAAAGAGAGAAGAGAGAAAAAGAAAGGGGAGGGAAAAGTCCCATGGTGAACGAGAGACGTTCACCAAGTTTTTCCACGTTACAACGAGGAGGAATATTGTTTCAGGTTGGTATAATGCTGGCTCGTTAAAAAATAATTCATTTAACCACAATGCACCTTTTCTTTCTTTCTCTCTTTCTCTCTTTCTTCTTTCTTCTCTTTCTTTTCCTCGGTTCATAGATATACACAAGTATATTTATATATATATATATATATACATGCATACGTAGGTACATACGTATATACATATATAGTGGAAGGTGCGAGATGCAGCAAGGTCGTGCATACAGGCTTCTCAAACCCTCTTTTTTTTTCTATATACCCTTTTCGTTATATATCACTTCTCTCTTTTCCTCTTATAATCTTCATCTACGTTCGCGACACAAACCAATACACACACACGCCCGCACACATATACACGCGCACGCGAATGCGTTTCATCTATCTCTATTTTTCTCTCTCGCTCACTTTTACGACGTATTCACCGACATGTGTACTTACTATTTACTATGTATATACCATGGGGTGGATACCAAGCACACGTTCTAACGAGGACGAGCCGGCTTGTTGTAATTAACGCAATAAATAAGTATCGTAACACGAGCTATATGAATGAGAGATGAGAAGGTGGTGATGGTAGGAGTGGGGGTAATGGTGGTGGTGGTGGTGGTGGTGGTGGTGGTGGTGGTGGTGGTGATGATGATGGTGGTGGTGGTGGTGGAGGTGGTGGAGGATGAGGAGAAGAGGAAGAAAGCAATGAGTAGGCGCAAGCTATAGCAAAAAGATAGGCAGAGGAGAGAGAGAAAGAGAGAAAGAGAGAACGAGAGAGAGAGAGAGAGGGAGAGAGAGGGTAGATATGTACGCGTAGGCGAAAGAACTTCCTTTTATTTCATCTACTATCTTTCTCTCTCACTCTGTTTCTCCCTCCCACTTTGTTTTTTTTTTTTTTTATATATATATGATCCTCCTCGTTGACGGATGATGGATCAGTTTCATTGAAGAGATAAATACCATGGGGTTTATTCTAACGATACTTTTGTATCGCATTATTTATAATCTATTAAACTTTTAGTCTTTTTGTTAAAATGTTAAAATATTAGATAAATTAATTAAAATGATAAGTAATAATAATAATAAAAAAGAAAGAAAAAAAAAGAAAAAAAAAAGGATTAATTAAGCTTATCAAGAAAATCGATGGAGAGAGTGACTCTTTCGCATACGTCGATACTTCAGAATTATCTTTTGAAGATCGATAATGATGATATCGATTCGAGTCAAGAGATCGAGAGGATATGATATCTCGAGAGAGCATACTTGAATTCGAAGAATGTGTGCGCGCGTTTCCTATGCAGGTGTTGTGTATTGTACTCGATCCGTATCTTTTCGCACCTTTTTACCTGTACCTTATAAAAAATATATAAAATAAAATAGAAATAAGAAGAAGAAGAAGAAAAAAAAAGAAAGTTGAAGAAAAGAAATAAAAATAAAAAAAAATAAAAAATAAAAAAGAGAGAAAATGCGTAAAAACGATCGCATTAACCGTTTACGAGTAACCACGAATTATCTCGGCTTTTAACGTTCGCTTCTTCCCGGATAGGTAACTACATCGTACGATTAAATGATCCTTCTTTTAAAATACTTGGAGGATATTCGAGAGAATCGAAGGAAAGTATCGATAATCGAGAAGCGTTTATCGTAGAGTTATCCCTTAATTAAACGCAGTGAAATCGACGTTATCACGATAAACGAAGCACTTTCAGTATACACATCGTGAACCGATTATTATTATAAGTCTATGTTTCTACATAGTATAGTACTTCGTAAATAAGGATACATGTATACAAGTACACATATGTATATCTATATGTACATATATGTACGATCTAAGGTAAGCGAAATTTATCGTTGTCTCTCTCTTTCTCTCTTTTCGTTTTACAAGAGAAAATAATATGAGTTAAGACAATGTAGACACGGTATTCTCTCTATCTCTCTATCCCTCTCTGTTTTTCTCTATACGTCTCTCTCGCACTTTCTATTTTGTTAGATATTAACTATACAATAAGATTTATCGAAGAGATTAAATTTTAATCAGTAGCAGGATTTACTAACGTACTAAGCGATATCTATTGCGGTCGATTAAACGGCCGTGTTTGTGTTAGTGTTTTACGATGAATATAGTCTAACGTATGTATATATACATCCGCCATATATACGGATATATATATATACATACACAAGTATGTGTACAGGTATGTACAATCGATACACGTGCTTGACATTTAAAAATTCTCGAGTTATATTCAACGATAATCTCGCAAAACTTGGATAAGGAATTCAGGAAATTCATTCCATTGATGAATCGATTCGATTTAAGTTACAATACCTGTTGGTTTGGTGAGACGAAAAAAAGAAGGAAAAAACAAAATAAATAAATAAATAAATAAATAAATAAATAGAATGAAAAGAAAAAAGAAAAGAAATATCGAAAATTCTAATGAATAAAAGTCCGAGGATATCAGTCTTCCTTTGTGTATATATGTGTATATTCTTTTTTATTTTCTATTCTTCTTTCTTTTTTAACCGGTTGTAAAAGGACAACGCGTTGAACCGTGACTATTGTCAAATACTCTGAAGGCACGTTTAGGTATTGCTGATTTAAATCTCTCTCTCTCTCTCTCTCTTTCTCTTTCTTTCTTTTCTTCTTCCTTCTTTTTTATTCCTAAACATTTCCTTTCTTTCATTAAGGTCTCTTTTCATGGTAACTCAGAGTGTTCGCCTACGTCTTTCACAAGTTTTTCAAACGATCGAGAGAGTCGAGGGTGGACCAGAAAAGGCAATGCACTTTCAAGAAACTCGTTTACAGTATACGAACGAACTTCCTCGTGTAAATCCATTGCTCGTTGAAATCTAAGTTGGATAGGAAGACACGGAGAGAAAAAAATATCGTTCGGTGTTTATAAATCACTAAGATGTACAAACAAAAAGAAAAAGAAAAAGAAAATAAAGTAAAAAGGAAAGAAAAAAAAAAAAGAATAAAATGGAAGATCGATGTCAGTCCACAACGTAACGCATAAACAAACATATTAATTTCCTTCACGACGTTTAAATCCAGCTTATTAATTTTCAAAAAATATCCACGTATTTATTACCATGGACCTAACAATAGTTCGCACTTCATAAATCTCAGAATTTACAATACTTCTCAATTCTTTTTCTCTTTCTTTTTTCTTTTTTTAAATTCGTCAAATTTCCAGCGAAGATTTTTTTTATCTTTCTTAAAACTACAATTATCAATTCTAATTAATTATAATCGTTCTCAAACAATTTGCAAGTAGAAAATATTCAAGATCCAAAGTGGAAGACCCTTGACGCAGATTTTGCAGTGTTAAAAGTCTAGAGGTTATTAACATTGAGAATCCTCTGTGGAGCGTACTCGTAATTAAAAAACCGATAGACAAAAGTAGACTTAACGAGCACACGAATATCATTTTTATTAAAACTTCTTCCGTTTCCTCTCGCTTTCCGACTTCTTTTTTTTCATTTTTTCCCGTCTTTTCTTTTTTTTTTTTCTAAATCCCCTTTTTCTAAATTCTTCCAATTCAAAACGACAGAGACCAACCACCGAGCGAGCGTAAGAGGAAAGAAAAGAAATAGAAAAAATAGAAGAAAAAAAGAGAGAGAGAGAGAAAGAAAGAAAGAAAGAAAGAAAGAAAGAAAGAAAGAATTGAAATGACGCGAATGGCGTCGTTTAAAACGGCGTTAATTCGCGAACATCCTCGCGTCGAGAGTTAACGACCGATCTCGTTCTCGAGAGATCAACCAGTGGTAGGATAAGGCAGATAGAAACTCCTCTTCTGCTGCACTGGTCGTTCATTAAATCCGCAAAGAAGAGACCGAATCACGATCGTATCATCTCTCTTTCTCTCTCTCTCTCCCTCTTTCTCTCTTTTTCACTCGCACACATCTTCGATCGTAGCGATAATCTCTTGACGATCAGCTCCCTTCGACTATCTCATCGCCATCGAGATAATTCGCTGTTCGAACGACTCTCGAAACGAGGAGACGAGAAAGAAAATGAAGAAAATGATGAAGAAGAAGAAGAAGAAGAAGAAGAAAAAGAAGAAGGTAAACGAGCTTCTTCTTCTCCTTCTCCTTCTTCTTAACGTTGATATTATTGGCAGAGTGAGTCTCGTTGAAACGTATAGTTTTCCGCGAGCAACTTGTAAAAGGATTCAGAATGAGAGAGAAAGAGAAAGAGAGAGAGAGAGAGAGAGAAAAAAGGCTGGAGAATCTTCTTACAACCAAGGAATATCCAATAGGAAGAAAAGAAATAAAACGAAAGGCAGACATCTCCCACCTGGAAGACGATATATCACTGAGAACTAACAGAGAAAGAGAAAGAGAGAGAGAGAGAAAGAGAAATGGCGAAAGGTTTTGAGCTTTTTATTGACTTGGCACGAGAACCATCGTCGTTTCTCTTTGGACCAATGGTAACAACATGACTAATTATCTTTCTACTTTAACTACCTAACTCGTTTAGTTTAATTTCGATGAATGTCATCGTTTAAATCCTATGTTTTATATTGGTTTGAAGTCAACGATATAAGATTGTTTTAAATTTAAAAATAAAACGTAATATAACAATAATAATAATAATAATAATATATCAATGTATATATAAATAAATATATGTATAAGAAAAAAGATATTGATTAACTTCGCATATACTTATCGAGAAAAACAAGTTCGTTATTTCATCCGATATAATTAGAAATAAGTAGAAAAATATTTCTTACCAATTAGTACATGTACTTAAACGATAACGCACTAACGTTTAAATACACACTAACGCATATACAAAGATAGAAAAAAAAAAGAAAAGAGGAAAAATAACTTCGACGATCGAGAGCCGTACCGCTTGCAATGGCATTCGATCGAGATCGATTTGAAAGTCGATTCTTTCGCTTTTTAAGATCAAAGAAAATTTCACGTAATCCTTGACAGTGCTAATAGGTGATAAAAAAACGAAGAACAAAAAAAAAACGACAAAATTGTCGTAGCACGTTTCTCGCTTTTGGAATTAAATTAGTATCAAAGAAAACTGCATACATATGTACATACGCACGTAAGTCTATATATATATATATATCGATAGTATTACGATCGTTGGGGCGTACACACGAGTGTTAGTGATTTCTCACGCAGGAAAATATGTCGTCGTCGTGGCTCGGTTCGACGTGCCCGTTTGCTCGTTAGAAAGCGATAAGATAAAGCCTTCGACACCGAGAGAAAGAGAGAAAGAGAAGAGAGAGAGGTTTCTAGCAAAACGAGTAAAAACGATTCGGTCGATTCCCTCTTTTGACGTTGCCGCGATCGAGTTTAATTGCTATTAATTTAACTTTTCAAAAGACAAAAAAGAAGACAAAAAAAAAAACAGAAGAGAAAGAAAAAATTGTAATCGATTACATCTAAAACCAATATCCATCATGATTCGGCAGTTATCGATTTCATATCGATTAAATAAAAAAGAAAGAAAAGAAAAGAAAATATAAAAAATTTGTGTAAAAAATCCTTTACTTAATAATAATAAAGCACCGTTTAGTTTGAACAAACGATAAACAAGTTATATATAAATAACGTACCTATGAATATTCATCATAGTTTTACGAAACTCTAATCGTTCATTTTCTTTTTCATTTTTCAATAAAAAATTAGATCCAATCAATCAACGGTAGATATATAATTATATCCGAAGAATATCGACAATTCATTAATTACGAACTATTCTTTTATATAATCTTCATTCGTTTGTTATTAAACGAATCAAATCGGAATGATTCGCAAATCGTAAAGCATTACGTATAATATATTAAATATAATATATCGCGAGACATTCTATATCTACTTTATTATTTAATAACAACGATAATAACGATAGCAACAATAGTTAGGAATTAACTAAATCGTGTACAGGATTTCCCATCATCGATGTTACTTTTGAGAGAGAAAGGAACATGCGCATACATTAAATTCCCTCGCGTGTTAACAGTCCATCATTCCTGTTGTAGGTTTCAAATTGAATAGGAGGTAGAGGTAACAGGTGAACTCTCTCTCTCTCTCTTTCTTTCTCTCTCTACTTTATCCTTTTTTCTCTTCGCAAAAAAATAAAAAAATAAAAAACAAAAGGAAATAGGGGAAAAAAGAAAATAAAAGAAAAAAAAAGGAAACAAAAAGAGCAACGAAACGGAGGGGAAAAAAAAAGAAAAAAGAAAAAAGAAAAAAAAAGAGAGAGAGAGAGAGAATGAAAGAAAACATACGGAAAATGTTTTATCGAAACTCTCGCAATCGCCAGCGTAAATTCGAAAATACTTCTTTCCGATCAAAATATTCCCCTTGCAAATATGCACGTATATACATTACATACGTGCGTTTGCGTAGCATAATTACTTGGTCGCTTTTATAGCCGGGAGCAACTGCATTTTTTTTTTTTCTTTTTCAAAAAGGGGTAAAAGCTTAGCATATAACCAACGAGGCTGAAAAAGAAAGATATATAAAGAGAGAAAGAGAAAAAAGGACAAATACAAGTAACTATAAGCACGAGTTTTACGAACGAACGAGACACGCATCATCGAACGTTCACCGATCAAGCAACTTCGCTTCGATTTTAACGATATCCCGGGGACACGTTCGGCGCCATGGATCTTTTAACTCTTCTTATATTAGCGATCAACGATAAAACCGGAACCGAGAAAAATCTTCGTTTATCTACATACATAAGTTCTGAACGTTTCATCGTTCGTCCTTCCCTTAACTAGATACATCTCCTCTTAACCGTCAAGGATGTTAAACGAGGATGTTAATTTATAATTTTTTTCATACCTCGATGGACATCTCTATAAGGAAAAGAAAGAGAAAGAAAAAGAAAAAAAGAAAAAAAAGAAAGGAATATTCATTTAGATTAGGCCAATGCTCTATTACGATGAAATTACTGACTCTATACTACCATCTATAACTTATATAGCTATCGAAATTACATATTATATACGTACTTAACTAAATATTAAAATTGATTGTAATTAATACTTAAAAAAAAAAGGTTAATAGAGAAAAAAATCTATAGTAATAATAACAATAAGTTAAAATAAACTTAAATGCAATATCGATGTTTCGCAGTAAAAAGAATGTTTTTCTTTTTTTTTTTTTTAATTTACTTAAAATCGAATACTTTTAGAGAAACAATGAAAGTAGACTTTTCGAAGGTCAAAAGACGATGATCGTTGATATCGACGAATTGACGATCGTAAGAGCAAAATGGAAGTCGTTCGCACGTGTGTCGAGATGCCTACTGAAAACGATCGAAAGAGAGAGAGAGAAAGAGAGAGAAAAAGAGAAAAGAACGATGAGGCTAAGATGGGTGAGCAGAAATATACGATCATAAACAACGCGTCCCGTACGCAGTGCAAATTTAACCATGGCGGCCGTGTTGCACCGGAAGGAAGCCGCACGATAGTCGTAAAAAGACCGTCGGATAAACCGTGCTCCGTCGGTTTTGTACAATTTTCTATTTTTTTCCCCGACTTTCCTTTCTTTTTTCTTCTTCTTCTTCTTCTTTGTTTTTGCACACGAACTCGCGAACGTGAAATCGAACTTCTGCCATCATGAATTGTCAGTTCTAAAAAATTTCTTATATATAACACTATAACGCAACCTAATTTTTTTTTTTTAATTTTAATGTCACAACACTGTCACGTAATAGGAAAAAAAGAAAAAGGAAAAAAATTGATTTGATTATTTTTTTTAATCGTTCTACTAATCTCGTTTGTTAATTTCATATAAAAGGTTTTATCATTTTTTTTTTAAGTAAATATACGTAAATTATTTTATCGCAATTTTTTCATAAGATATTTTATACGATACTTTTTGTTTTATATAGATTAAATGATATTCTCTATTTTATGATTTTTTTTTTGATAAATTAACAACGAAATTGTAACAATCGTAATTGATATTAAATCACGCTGAGTTTACGTATGTATTTATATATACTTACTTTTTTTTGGGTCTAATAAATTTAATTTCATTTTCGTCATCGACTCTTAACCTACTACATTGTTATTTCTTATATGCGACATTTTTTCATAATTGTTTTTTTTTTTTTAAGAATACGATTATATCCTTATATTATATATCAATATATCTCTCTTTTTTTTCTTTATAAACGGGACGGAAATACCGATATTTACTATTTTTCATTGTTTGATTAAAAACGTAGGTGAAATAATCGTAATTGATATTTGGGACGAAGAAACGAAAATATGCGCGTGTAAAAAAAAAAAATCGACAGAGATGTGTTCTCGTTCGTGTTATAACAAGGGAGAAAATTCTAAATAAATAAACGTAGAACGGGGTTCGATGGCGAATAAACGATGGAAAATAATGGGGAAACGAGTTTACACGTTACTCGTTAAATCGAGTACACATGAAATCGGCTTTCGACGTGATTCAAGGCTCATTCAAAGGATCGTGGAACGGAGAAGGGGGATTGAAGATGGAGATGATATGGATATGGAATATGGAGCTGTTACCTCTGCCACGTCCGCCATTTTGGTCACTAAAGTTTTGCGATACAAAAGAATCGCACTAGACTCTTTCGTATAGTCGTTCATTCGCATTGACTATCTCTATGTATGATGTATATATATATGTATATATATATATGTGTTCAACAAGCCGTCAATTTCCATTGCGACGATGTTACGATGACGAGAGACATTAGATCGTACGTGTGTGTAAATATACTCGTAATTGCGTATCTCTTATAACTACTCGTCGACTACATATTCTACAAATTAAGAATGATTTTTCTTGGCAATAAATACTAGGCTATATCGAATAATTTCTCGAAGATATTTTGCTGTGCTTGATCTAAAAAAAAGGGACAGAATAAATAAATAAATAAATAAATAAATAAATAAATAAATAAATAAATAATAAAAGTATCGCATAGAAACAGTTTTAATAAATTCTTATCATATTTCTAAGAGGCCTCGCATAGACACAGACTTCTACTAAAACTTTTAAACGCCAATGACGTTTCAAATTCGCCGAGTGACACTTTACGAATCACAGGGATCCATCTTGTATATTCTCACGATCCTTGTAAAAGTACCGTTAAGTGAAATTCAACTACGTACGTACTTACAAGCAGAGAGGAGGGAAGAGGAAGGAGAGATATCTCTTAATTATAATATTGATTCAAGCGAATAGCACGAATTCTAGTTACGTTTTATGGTAAGGTAGGCACGTCGACCGATCGACGACGATCGACGACGATCGAGTAGGTAGATACGAACGACGTTTAATGGAATTTCATAAGGAAGGAAATGGGGAAACGTTTACACAAAAAAAAAATAAATAAATAAATAAATAAAATAAAAAGAGAGAGAGAAGAAGAAAAAAGAACAGTACCGACTAAGTATAAACGATGAAAGATGTATGACAAGTTAATCGTCATACCGGTTAGGAGAGAGCTTCTAACGGAGATGGTCGCAACCAACAACGACGTATCGTATCATCGAACGTATAATAAAATATCTCGACGTAATATGTACCAGTCATTTTCTCAATAGATTCTTATCTTATATAAATAATACATTTCTTCTCATAATCGATCCTTTTTTTTTCTCTTTTTTTTTTTTTATTTTTCCTTCATTAAATCGAATAAAGGATCTCTAAGAACGAAGACGTCATATATTTTCATTCGCATGAGTCTCTTATGCGTCGTAAACGAACGTTTCTTTCAATCGTTATATTATAAAATCATACGACGTTATATTATTCGTTCGAACGATATACATAAACAAACGCTTTTTCTTTATCACTAGACATCGAAAACGAACGTGAAATTCTTTGTTTCGAGCGATTCTTATCTCCTTTCATATACGTAAACAAACGTTTCTTTCTACGAGTTACAAAAACGAACGTTAAATTTCCATTCGGGCGATTCTTATCTTTCTAAACGTAAACAAACGTTTCTTATAATCATTTTAAAATCATTGATATTTCTAAACGAAGCAATCGTTAAATTATCATCGACCCTGTTAATATTATATCCAATATCAAACGAACGTTTTCTTCCTATTCTAATAATAATCAACTTCGTTCGTATAAATTAATAAAAGATCGAATCAATATTCGAAACGAGGATTAAAAATTCATTTCCTACGTTCTAAGTCCAAAAAAAGAAAAAAAAGGGGGGGGGGGGGAGAGAGAATTCCCTTTGATTCGACGATTATCTGAATAGAAAATTACGCATTAGAAAACATTTCTTAAAACGAATGTTAAAAATTTGGTGTACCAACAAAAATCTAGAGGATACAGAGGGTATATGTATTTCTTTCGTCGATATAAATAAAAGAGTTTGTACGTCCTTTCACGAACGAATTTCACGAAGGAAATAGTAAATGAAGGAAGGAAGGAAGGAAGGAAGGAAGGAAGGAAGGATTGAAAGAATAAAAGAATAAAAGAATAAAAGAATAAAAGAATGAAAGAACGGAAAGGCACGAGCTCGCTCGATTACTCCGCTTTATGCAGATTCCGCGAGTAAAGCGGTAAGAGAAACGGAGAGTTTCGGCCGAGTAGTTGAAGCTGGAGAAGAGAGAAGAGAAAAGAGAAGAGAAGAAGAGAAGAAGAGAAGAGTCATTTGGCATTCGAAATGTGCAGGACCGAGAGAAGCAAGGAAGGAACACGTCGGGTCCTCTCTTTCTCTCTTTCTCTCTCACTATCTCTGGCTTCGCGTGCATGCATGTGTTTCTCGTTCGTTGGTCGTTCCTATGCACGTTTCGAAGGAGAAAGAAAGAGAGAAAGATGGAAGAGACGTAAAGGAGAGAAAGAGAGAGAGAGATAGAGACCGGCCACAAGATATATGCTACATGCTCGTGGATGCTCGTTTGCAGCGCGCCGAGAGGGACTGGAAAGAGAACCGCCGTTGAAGAGAGTAAAGAGAGAGAAAGAGAGAGAAAGAGAGAAGCGGTCGCGTTTACTGGTAGTAAGAGAAAGAAAGAGAAAGAGAAAGAGAGAGAGGAGAGAGACCGGCTATCGGTGCACCCTCTCCTCGAAAACAAAGCCGGATCTCACCTTGATTTATCGCGGAGTAGTACTGCCTCGTGTATGTGCTCTGTGTCTATCTCTACGTGTGTAGTACGTTGTTATATGTAGACTCTCTCCTTGGCTAATTCCACCGTTGATATTTTTCTAACTCATAAGTAGAATTAGAAAATTAATCCATCGTATATATTGTTCCTGGTCGCTTCTTCGTCGACGATTCGTTTCGATTCGATCTCGATCTCGATCTCGATCTCGATCGGATCACATCCATTCATCCATCCCCATCCATTCGTCCGTTTCTTCACAACTCCGAACGACAGAGATATCGATAAATTTTAACTTCTAACAACGGATAGAAAGGAATGAGAGAGAGAGAGAGAGAGAGAGAGAGAGAGACAGAGGAAATATCTTTCTACGTGATATATACACCACACAACGTAGCAATGATATAGCCTGGTTGTTGGTTTCTTCGCTTTCGTAATGTTGTACAGTGGCTTGTCTCAGATTCTCTCCCTCTTATATTTCTTTTTTTTTCCCTTGTTTTCTTCCTTTTTCTTTTCTTTTTTTTTTTTTGACTTTTTACTTTTTACTTTTTACTTTCTCTCTCCCTCTCTTTTTCTCTCGTTTCTACGCACGACGGTACGAAGATTTGTATATATGCGTATGTTTATATATATATATATATATATATATATATATGTATGTATGTATATTCACGTATACAAGAACACACGGCGGGCCGGCACTAAATCAGTTCCACCGTAAAATCCTGCTAAAGCACGCGTAAGGAACGTGAATCACCGACGTAGTATTGAGATACATAGATAGAAAAAAAAAGAAAAAGAGAGAGAGAGAGAGAGAGAGAGAGAGAGAGAGAGAGAGAGAGAGAAAAGAGATATATAAAATATCAGGGAGAGAGAGATGCTCGATGAATCGCGCACGCGCTTCTTCCGTCCGCTTTATTTATTCCCCCTTTCGATATCACGCGTATTTCTCGACACTCTTCTTCCTTCCTTCCTTCACGCACCCACGAGAAAAATATAAATTGATATATACATATTATATGTAATATATTCTCGTAATATGTATATATATATATATATACAAATATATAGATATACGTACGTAAGTACGTAAGTACACGTATATATACTCTCGGCTTTCGTTCGTTCGAAAACGATAACGCACGACACGACGGAGAAATACGTGACGAGATACGCACGTGCGAGATTCGTAAACGAAAAGTCAACCTTCCCCGACGCCGGACGAACACGCACTGCTGCTCGAGAGTGGGGAGACGCGCTAGCCGGCAACGCACGACTCGTTCGGCTCGACTCGTTAGTCACCGGCCAACTTCGGCTCGTAGCGTCTCCCCACTCCGTAGCTTACCGTCACATCGACCCTCTCGCTCACTCTATCCTTTTCTCTTACTCTCTCTCTCTCTCTCTCTCTCTCTCTCTCTCTTTCTTTCTCTCTTTCTTTCTCTTTCTCTCTCCTCTCTCTCTTTCACACTATCTATCTCTCTCTTTACCGTCCACGCGTTTCGTCCTCGGGTCTCGCTAGAGTCAGGACGATGGTCCAGCGATCTATACAGGGTGTCCCTTTTCTACCAAGAATTTCAGAAAATATGTCGTCTAAATATCCCTCTCTGTAATTACTATTAAAATTAAAAAGATATTCATCGAGTTCTAAAGTACTTTCTCTTTTTTTCTTTATTTTCTTTTAAAACGTACGACTCCAATCATGATTTTCTTCCGATAGAAGATAAATTCTATATAAAGAATGATTTTATACGACCGATCATCCATTGATAATTATTACATACAATAACGGTAGATGAAAGAACGAGAAATACGACAAAAAACGGTAATGATTACGCTGCAAAGATACACCTTATACAATTCCGATTTAAGTTCGTTCGAATTAATAAACAGAAAGTTTTCAGTTATGAACACCCTATATTCACGGAGACGATCGTTCGCGTGTGCGCGAGGCCGCATACGTGCACACCTGTTTTTTCAATGCGTGCGTGTACACGCGACGCGAAAGTAGACACCGTGCGCGTTACGGAAGAGAAGAAGGGAGAAACTGAGAGAGAGATAGATTGAGAGAGAGAGAGATTGAGAGAGAGAGAGAGAGAGAGAGAGAGAGAGAGAGTGGCCGGTCGAAGAGGAGGATGCTGTTGGAGGTGCGGGCGCCCTGCCGCGGATAACGAGATGCCTCCAGACTCGGTGGAGGCCTCGATCGCTAATTATCGCCTTCGGGTGAAGCCCTTTTTCGGGATAAAATCGAGTGTGTCGGCGATTCATCCGTAAAATCATCGCCACGCTAAGCTTCCCGCCATATCTTGCACCATTATGCGAAGGTAGGTTGGTAGGTAGGTATTTTAAAGTTCTCAATGTATCGAAAGAGAGAGAGAGAGAGAGAGAGAGAGAGAGAGAGAGAGAGAGAGAGA
>NC_057698.1:2297117-2320692 GCF_014466175.1 Vespula pensylvanica | reverse complement strand
GAGAGAGAGAGAGAGAGAGAGAGAGAGAGAAAGAGAATATTCTCCATTATCGAAGAATAACGAGGCAGGTTATACTGCAAAAACGGACCGGTAAAAGAAATTAAAGGCAATCTCGTTACGCCATATATCTATTCTCTTTCTCTCTTCCTTTCTTTTAGACGAGTTTCTTTTCGTTTCGTATTCCTTCTTTTTTTCTTTTTTTGTTTCTTCTGTTTTTTGTTTTGTCTTTTTTTTGATCGAGAAAAATCGCCACGATTTTTCGAATCGATCGAATTAGAGAAACCAGAGAGAATAGGGTTGGGGGATGATTTTTTTCGTCTCTTTTCCTTTTTTTTTTAATCGAGGAAGATCGTCATGATTTTTCGAATCGATCGAATTAGAGAAAACAGAGAGAATAGGAGTGGGGGATGATTTTTTTCGTCTCTTTTCCTTTTTTTCTTTCTTTTAATTGCGTGGAAGGAAAGGTCCGACGACTATCAGAGAGAGAGTCTCTCTCTCTCTCTCTCTTTCTTCCTTTCCTTCGTCGTCTTCGTCCTCGTACCGGATATAGAAAAGAAAGAGAAAGAGAGAACGACATCGTCTCGAGCAAGCTCGACTTCTACTAGGTAAGATTTTTCGATCGTTGCTTTAACGATACACCTCCTCCGGTGTAGGCCCGGTCGCGACCGGTTCTCCTCGAGTCCTTTCTCGTATCAGGATCGAGAGATCTAGCAGTGAACCATCTCCGAAGGATTTCGTATCGAGAGAGAGAGAGAGAGAGAAGGAGAGAGAGTCTGGTTAACGAAACGAAGATTAGAGAACGTACGATCGAGATCTACAACACGAACTCGACTCGTACTACGTTACTACTCTACGTGAAACGAGAGAGAGAGAGAGAGAGAATGAGTAAAGGTCCTTCTCGAATTCGCCTGGTGAATGACGTCATATACCAAGGTTGGAAAGAAGGGCCCAAATGTTCGCTACTCGTAGGGTCCCTTCGTGCATTCGAAAAAATTATACTCCCGTTCGACATAAATAACCAAGAGTAAGGCCCTCAGGAGAGATGGCGAGAAACGAGCGATAAATAACGATGCGTTCGAAGACATCGCGTTGTACACCTGCAATGAAAAAGAGAGAGAGAGAGAGAGAGAGATCGAAAAAGAGAGAAAGAAAGAGAGAAAGAGAGACAGAGGAAGAACGAAGGAAAGAGAAGAGAGGAGAATGATGACCGACGAATCTTTAATACCACGTTTTTGCCCCCCTTTTAATGCCCAACTTCCTCTGCCCGCAGGCCTAATGACAACGACACCTTTTGCCTTTACATACTGTCTCATAGAATGAGATTCATCAATGTTGTATGGATGTATGTATGTTAACTTTTCACATAGATCGTAATCGTGTTCTATTGTCTTCCATGAAATTGTCTCCTCTTTTCAAAAAAAAAAAAAAGAGAGAGAGAGAGAGAGAGAAGGAAAAAAGAGAGATCAAAAAAATGTTCTCTTTTTTACTTGCGCTCTGCTCGTTTCGATCGAGCAATTATGTTTGACATGAATTTTTTACTGCGTGTTAAATCGAAATATAAATAAATTAGTATCGTGCATAAGTATGTATGATATAAAATAATATTAGTAACGATAATGAAAAGGAAGAAAAAAAAGAAAGAAAGAAAAGAAGTAAAGGGAAAGAGAACAAAAAATAGAAGAAGAAGAAGAAAGGAATTTGTACCCGTAGGGTTTATGAAAGAAAAATAGGGGAAAAAAATGAGATGTCAAAAAAATAAAACGAAAGAAGAAAAAAGAAATAAAAGTAGTACCTGTTATCGATAAAAATTAAAGTCTTCCGATCTCTCATAAAGTGTCGGTCCACGCGTAAGATCAGCTGTCAGCGAACGTGTTAATAACTTATCGCTTCTATTATCGACACTCGCCGACGCTCGATACTCGGTCATTATAGAATTCTAAAAGAAGAAAAAGGAATTGATGAAAATGATGGAATATCCCTTTGCGGTATTTTTGTTATCGTCAAGCTATCGATCATAGAGGCAAACGTGTACAGAGTCGATCGATCAAAGACTATCGCGCCTACGGTGTCGAGAAAGTTGCTTGATCCGAAATAAAGGAAGTAAGGCTTTTCAATTTCTGCGATCCCTGAGTATGATAAAATGCCGATTAAATCGAATATTAACGACACGCGAGGGAAGTGTTAAGTTAACTGCATATTAATATGCGGATTACGTTGATAAACTATAACACGATTTTCTATAACGCAGATATATCTCTGTGAAATTATAAAACGATGTGATATCATTAATATTAATAATGGGGGCCGAGTTAAAAAGGATTTTTGAATTTTAATTTACACGATATTTAAAGTTTGTACGTGTACGTGTACGTGTATATATATATGTGTGTGTGTGTGTGTATGCATATATGTTAAGTTAATAGAGATTATGAACATTATGATTTTCTTTTTATTATTCCTTATTCATATTTTTAATTTATCTATGGACTTCCATTTTGCAAGTGCAACGATATGCTTAATCCCTATAAAAAAAAAGAAAAAGGATAAGAAGAAGAAGAAGAAGAAGAAACAGAAAGGAAAAAGGAGAAAGACCCTAAAGGGCTCGACCGGTTTCCCTTGACGTTTCTGAAATAGTCAAGAAATCGACTAGGGGTAGCTCGTTGACTTCCCCTAGTTGCTCGATTCCACCACTCGTTTCGCGGCTTCGACGAAATTACACATCAACGATTAGGTAATACACGCCACGGAGTAACGACGAATGAACGAGGATTGTTTCTGATTATGATCTCGTGTCACCAGATAGAGAAAGAAAGAATGAATGAATGAATGAAAGTAAGTAAGTAAGAAAGCAATAAAAAAGAAAATAAAAGAAAAAAGAGAAAGCAAAACCGCGAGTTGCTGATGGCTTCGGTAATTCCCCGTGTATGATGAGTATGGTCCATTATAGTCCTTCGACCTGGCATATAGGGCATTGCACTTGACCAAGAGACATTTTATTTTCCGTCTCTCTCTCTCTCTCTTTCTCTATTTCTCTATTTCAAATATATTTCTACGTAGTTTCCTTTTAACTATATCGTTGTTCACCTTTAAACGACTTTGTTTATATCTTTTTCTATCTCTTTTTCTCTTTATTTATCTCTATCTCTGTTTATTACGTTCGAAGTAACAATGTTTTGATTCTTTGTCAGTTTATATATCTATATATTACCTATTTCTATTATACTAGCATGTTCTTTTTTCTTCAAGAAATAAATCTCCTCAGGATAGGAGGGATAAATCGCGGAAACGGAATGAAAATGAATGAAAATAAATTAGATTGAAAATGTTTTGGATAGAAATACTCTCCGGGCGCATCTGTACAATGAACTTTCCGCATGAGCAAATTATTCGAGAGAAACGGAGGAAAAAGAAGTTAAGAAATCGAACGAAGGAGAGAGAGAGAGAGAGAGAGAGAGAGAGAGAGAGAGAGAGAGAGAAAAGTTTTCCGAGGGATACATATCTACTATAGAAAACTTTCTTTTCTCTCTCTCTTCTCTCTCGCTCTCTCTCTCTCTTTATTTCTTAACTCGCTTTTCTAACAATTTATTCTCTCAACGATAAGTCTCGACCGTGCTAGTGAAAATCTCTCTCTCTCTCTCTTCTTGTTGGCTTTTATTCATTGTTACGCGTTAAAAAGTCTCTCTCTCTCTCTCTTTCTCGTTCTTTCTACCTCGACGAAGATGGAAACGAGCGGTACCCCCACCACTTTTTCGGTGTAATCGAAACTTCGACCTATCGTGGAAGAAACTTTTCTCGCTACCGTAATATAAAATGGGCTATAGCTGATTTTAAGCTAAAATGAAAAAGAAAAAGGGGAAAGGAACAAAAAAGAGTGAAGAAACAAATAAAAAAAAAAATAAATAAATAAATAAAAAAAAGAAAACGAAAAAGGGAAAAAGAAACAAAAACAGAAGGAAAAAAACAAAACAAAACAAAAAATTCTTTGTCCCTTTAGTCCTGTGTATTCGAATAATCGAAAAGTTTCTCCTTTTTTGTTCCTTATCCTTCCTTCATTCCATCCATCCATCCATCCATCCATCCATCCATCCATCCATACATCTATCCACCCATCCATCCATTCGCCCTTCTTTCTTTTATAAACGTCAAGAAGAAAGAACGATGGTGCAATCGTCGAAATGAAGACGTCAAAGAAAAAAAAAAAGAACAGCAAAAAAGAAAAAGAAAAAAAGAAAATAAAAGAAAATAGAAGACAGAGGAAAGGGTCCAGATTTTCTCAACGTCGGTGGTGGTGTTCAGAAAGTCCAGTTCGCTCGTTGAAAAATCCCTGTTCCCTTTCCCGTTCGTTTCTTCTTCTTCCCTTAACTCCTCCCTCCTCCGACCCCTGTGTGCTAGGTTGTCTTCCGTGTCCTATTGTTGGGTCACGGTTGACATTCACGATGTCCAAGCAACTCCGTGAGTAAAGATACGAAAGAGGAAGAAAGGAAGAGAGAGAGAGAGAGAGAGAGAGAGAGAGAGAGAGAGAGAGATAGAGATAGAGGTAGATAGAGGTACATAGCGAGAAAGAGAGAGATAGAGAAAGAGCACGACAGGATTCTCAAGGGAGGACCTCGCTTTCACAAAAGGATCCTGCGGTACCCCTGAACTTCCTGCCATCGTAGAACCTGCTTTAGAAATCCCACCCCGAAACCAATTTATCTTGAGAAGCTGGAGCGACGCTAAACGGATTTTCCCTTCGCCCATATTAGACGCTTTTATTCGACGTGAAATTAGCTTATAGAAGAAGAAGCGGGAAAGAACGGCGCCTCCGCGCACTTGTCAGTTGATCGATCCCTACGAGTTCTCTCGAACAGTACTTTGCAAAAAAAAAAAAAAAAAAGAAGAGAGAAAAAAGTAGAAAAAAATAAAGGAGAAAGAAGGAAGAAGGAAGAAAAAGTCCTCAAAAGCTCGAAAGCTCTCATTTTTTCTTTCTCTTTCGTTGCATTGTTAAAGTTTCGTCGTTTCATCGCATGTTCTACATATCTTTTTTCTTTTTCTTTTTTATTACTTAATATACAATATACGATATAGAAAATTCTTAAGAGAAAAAAGGAAACGTATTGTACGGGCCTTAAGAAAATATTGTTGATGAATCAGTATAGAAATTTTTAGTATCTCCTTTATATCGAGGAGTTACTTCTCTCTCTCTCTCTCTCTTTCTCTCTCTTTCCCTCTGCCAGACGGAGAGAAGGCCAACCAATAAGAACAAGAGAAATAAAAAACAAAACGAAAAAACAAAAAAGATTCTAGTCTATAATTTATCGTATTCTTTCGCCTTCTTTCTTTCTTTCTTTCTTTTTTTTTTCTTTTTGTAACAAGATCGTTTCTCCAAACCGAGATAAGTAAGAGCACGTGAGTGCGTCTGAGATTCTCGAAAGACAGATTACGTTAGGCTTCCTGTGACCTATCACCTAAACGGGCCACAAGAGAATGGTATGCACTGTGTGTCCCGTCGTCGTATGTTCGAGTTAGTGCACAAGAGTCATGATAGTGGCGGCCAGCCACGGACCGAAGAGATAACGTTTCTCGTTCCCTTTATTCCCCACTCCTCATCCCTTACCTCCCCCACCTTTCCCCTTCTCCGGTCACACCACTAATACACATCACTAATACATATCCACTAAATACTTAGGTATGAGAGAAACGTACGTAGTAAGATCAACGTGTAAAACGAACGAGAGAAGGAGAGAAAGAGAGACAGAGAGAAATCCAGGTGGCTACACAGTGGAAAGAGAAACGAAGATAGAGATATAGAAAGTTTCTTCGAGCAATAGTAACGGTTCGGTTCCACCCGATCGACGCCCTTTTTCGACGCGTCATTTTTTTATCTCTCTCTGATAGGTAACACATGGTAAATATATGTACGAGACCTACTCTCGCTATTACGAGGAAGCTTTTCTTTTTCTAAGAGAAATAAATAAAGAAAGAAAGAAAGAAAGAAAGAAAGGAAGAAAAAAAAAGAAAAGGAAACAAAATAACAACAAGAAAAATAAAAGAAAATGGAAAATATGAGAAGGAGCGTCCGATAAGGAACGAAGTGCGTTTCGAAATAATTTCTGGTCAATTTCCTAGCTCGATAGAAATTTATTTAACGGCTAACGTAGACCTCGTTCTATATATACACATACACACACATATATATATGTATGTGTATGTATGTATATATGTACGGTCCTTTCGAAAAAGTGCCGTGTCGGAGCTTTATGGGGAGAGAAAGGAAGAAGGGAAGAGGGAGGAGGAACACATTGTCCCTGCGGGGGTTAACCGGTATTCGACCAGTTTTCTGCCCGACACGTTGAAAAGAAGAGAGATGGAGAGAGAGAAAGAGAGAGAGAGAGAGAGAGAGAGAGAGAGAGAGAGAGAGAGAAGGAAAAAGAGAGGGAACGACACAGACGTATTTCACTCGTCACGAGGGAGGACACCACGGTGGTGGGCCCTTCTTCTTCCTTCCATCGTTCGTTCAAGTTTCACATCGAGGAACTTTATTGTTCCTTTTACTTTTTGACCACTCGCAAAGAACTTTTTCTTACGCTTCCTGGAGGTTTGCAAACACTTTGACGTTTCGTTGGTATCCAATAGAGTTGCCTCTTCTATCTATCTCTGTGTTCGAGTATCGATGATGGACGAGGATCGTTCTCCTCGAACAGGACAACGATGAACCTTCCTCTTCATCTTCTTCTTTCTCTTCTTCATCTCTATTTTCTTCTTCTTCTTCTTCTTCTTCTGCTCCTTTTTCTTTTTCTTCTTCTTTATCTTTTTATTCTCTTATTTTTTTTTGAACGCAGCTCGCGTGCTTTATCGTCGTTGATCTGTAAATCCTTATTGACAGGTACACAGGCGCAGGAATAAATTATGAAAATAAATGGTCCTTCGTGAGATCGAACGTGTCCATCATCGTCCATCGTTTTTCTTTCGAGATGTCATCCTCGATCGTAACGATTCTTTCTTTTTTTCTTTTCTTTTTTTCCCCCATTCTTTTCCACTATCATCATCCATGCGTTACGAGCGTTTTAGAAATATTTATTTTTCATTATTATTCCTTTTTATCTTTTCAAACGAATCATTTAAATATCGATCGAACGAAGGAGAACTCTCTCTCTCTCTCTCTCTCTATCTTCTTTTTCTTTATACGAATTTAATAACGTTTTCTCCCTCCCTAAACAGATGAAAGATTTTTCTCGACCGAGGGAGACCTCTCTCTCTCTCTCTCTCTCTCTTTCTCTTTTTCCCTTTGCTTCTTTATTTCCGTGTCTGATAGACTCGAATTCGATCGCGTTCGTCGAGCAAGCCGGCGAGTAGAGTTGTGGGTCTCGCAAAAAGGAAGAAAAAAGGGAGGTAAAGGGAAGCGAGTCTCTTTCTGTCGCTGTTGCTCGCGAATAAAAAGATGTAAGGGAGACATTGGTGAGAAGGAGGGGGAAGGGAAAGGAGGGTGAAGAGGAGGGGGAGGAATATGTACCACCCATCCAGCATCGGTGCACGCGAACGTGGCTACCACCACTACAACTTCTATTACTACTACTACTACTACTACTACTACTACTACTACTCTTACTACTACTATTACTATTACTTTTACTACCACTACTCATCACCAACAGTCGTTCTCTTTCATATTTCTCGATATTCGTCTCTCAGCCTATATCACGTTGGAAGTAACGCGATCGTGATTTCTATCCTGTGTATATAAAAAAGAAAGAGAGAGAGAGAGAGAGAGAGAGAGAGAGAGAGAGATCCATAACGTATTCAGCGTCATATTTATTTGAAACTTGCGATCCGTCTGGCGCAACTCAACATGTAAATATATATATATATATATATATGTACGTATATACAGGTATGCATATATCTATATACATACATACACACACACATATACATATATGTATACGTATATATAAAAGCACGGAAGATACGTTTAGAGATACACGCGTCCACCCTGATACTACGCTGCTGTTCGTGCTTCCTACAAGCTTGGGAAGCCGAGAATACATTACATTATCTGCCTTTTGCTTCGGAGCATCTTCTTTCAACGTTTCCCCTTTCTTCTTTATTTTTTCCTTCGACTTTTATCATTATATTTATCTTTTATTGTTACCCGTAAAGTTCGATTCACAAAGGACGTGAGAAATTTTCATCTCTTCCCGACGGTTACTAATCTTTGAAACGTATTACAGCGAAAACGTATTCCTCTCTTAACAATACTGACGCCGGCATTGTAATTTTTATTTTATTATATACGTCGACTCTTTGTTGTAACGTTCGGTCACTGATTACTTTCGATATGATTTAAAACAAAAAAAAAAGAAAAAAAAAAAAGAAAGAAATCATCTTAATCTCTTTAATAATTATACGCGTTGTATAATTATTTAGATATTCAAACGAACAAATTGATTCTTAATTATTCAAAAGATTTTCTATTATGCTATTAACATAATCGATATGTTTAATTATATCGAAACGAGACGATCGGTGATAAATCGCCGATGTAAATTTGTTAATTGAATCGCTTTAATGACATGTAAATTTTGTAGACATATATTTATACACAGACACACACACACATTTGGATATCTATATTTGAATAATTTCCTTTTAATTTTCTTTGTCCCACGCGATATTAATTAATTGTCAATTTTCGAAGATTCGATATAACTTGCCAAATTTAACTTGCGCTCAGTCTAACGTAGTCTTTTTTAGTTATACGATTTCTTTCTTTCTTCTTAACGCCGGAAGAAAGTTTGGGTTATATAAAAACTTAACTTAAAAAGGGACTAATTAATTCTGTAATATAATATTCGTAACGAAGGGAGTATAACGAAAAGAAGAAAAAAAAAAAGAAAAAAACAAGAAAAAATAGAAAGAAAAAAAATCAGAAAGAAAGGAAGAGAAAAGGAGAGAAAAAAAATTGGAAAGAAAAGTAGAAAAAGAACGAAGGAAAGGAAGAAAGAAGAAAATAAATAAAGAATAATTAAAGAATAAATTAATATTATCTAAGAAATTAAACGTTAAATGTGCGAATCGACAAACCGAGGACAGGAAAGGTGATAAAGGTTTTATAGTCGGTTTTATGGTAGAATTGCTTCGAATCGCGTGACACAAAGGGCGGACATGAAATCTCGCTTTAGATCTAGGATGCATTCTTGGCAAGTAGACAGTGGGTTCGATGTACAGAGGAAGCACCAACCTTAGTCACACTAGCACTAACAGGGTGGTTGGTAACTCGAAACCGTAGTAGTGTACAAGAAGAGGATGACGAAGAATCAGGAGAACGAGAAGGATAAGAAGGGATAGGGATAGGGGTAGGGATAGAAGAAGGGCAAAAAGGAAGAAGAAGAAAGAGAAGGAGAAGAAGAGGAAGGTAAAGGTGATGGTTTGGTAGTGGTATTGATGATGCTGATGGTTTGGTAGTGGTGATGGTTTGGTGGTGGTAGGACAGGTAAGGAGGTGGAGATGCCAGAAAGAGATTTAATAAAACGCTATGGGGTACAGGTAGGCGCGACGCTTCTTAGCACCACAAAGCCGCCTACGGGGAGTCGGATTTCTTCGAGACCTCCTCGATAATTCTGCGAGAGTCTCTCTCTTTCTTTTTCTTTTTCTTTTTTTTTCTCTTTCTCTTTCGTTTTTTTTCTCTCTCTTTCTCTCTTTCTGTCTTCTCTCTTCTCTCTATGTTTGCTCTGTTCTCTTAACGAGAGGAGTTCGCGATACTCACGCAACATTTTCTTTTTCTTTTTTTTTTTTTTTTTTCATTTTTTTTCTTTTATCTTTTCCGGCAACCCACGTGTATTCTTTATGCAAAGTAGTTAACGTGTACGTACTTATATATTGCTACGTAATATAATAACTTTTTTCGTTGGGATATATTTTTTTATATATATATATATCTTTTTTTTTATCATTTATTTGTGATCGTTGTTCACTATCATCGATTATTATAATTTTTTATTATAATAAGTTTGACAAGATATCGTAGAGAATATTATTTTTATCACCATTTTTATACGCCACAGTAGAGATCATCGATAAAATTATAGTAGATCTATTTTTGAGGAAGAAAATCTTCGATTTTTTTTTCTTTTTTTTTTTTTTTTTTTTTTTAAATCTCGAATAATAAGTTTTAATAATTTCATTCGAAGAGAAGACTTTTCTTTCGTTTTCAATAAGCGCGTCTTTTTATCGCACGATTCACCTCGTATTTCAATGTCGTCAAAGTTTCTCGTAAGAAAGAAAAAGAAAAACGAAGAGAAAGAGAACGACTTTAATTCACCCCCTATTTTCATGTAAAAGAGAAGACCATTTCCTCTTCGAAGAGACACGAGAATACGCGTCGACTACTCGTTATACCGGTCTTCTACTTCGCGAGAGTCCAGTTTCAGGTTCTTCTTCTCTTTGAATAACGTCAACGAAGCTCGTCGAGTACTACTTGCGAACCGAGCTACGCCTTATTTCCTTTTCTTATATATACATACGTAGACACGAGAGAGATAGAGACAGAGACAGAGACAGAGACAGAGATAGAAAGATAGATGGATAAATAGATAAGGAGAGAGAGAGAGAGAAAGAGAGAGAGAGAGAGAAAAGAGAGAAAGAAAGATAGGTAAGAATAATGACAAAATTCCATTCATCGTCCGCATGTTCTCTTCCGCACACGCATAAACTCACGCTTATTTAGCTCGACGACGTTTCTTCTCGCTAAATTATAACACTTGTGACCACGGATATCATGAATGTACCTCGTATCAAATTAGATTTACGGCCTAGTAACGTTTTAATTATATCAAAAATATAATACGCCATTTTAAGACGTAACATAATCGATTAAGATATGATACTATAAATGAGATAATTATGAATAACATATATACATATAAATAAATGATATTGAAATCACTTTCGACGAATGATCATCTTTTTTTTCATCAATTAAATTTTGAAAAGATATAAATATTTTTTAAGAGGTACGATAAAAGATTTGAAAAGATACAAATATCCATGTGTATGACCTACGATATTATATATCTATATAAAAAAAAAAAAACATATGTATTTATATTTTGTCAATAAATTTTCAAGAGATATAGATATAGATATAATAGCAGAAGCAAACAAAAGAGACGAAGAAACAAAAGAGGAAAAAAGAGGGAAAAAAAAATAATCGATGAAAGAAACTCTATTCGAAATTGCATTTAAAGAGAAAAAGCAGGAAAGCAGAAGTTCCTTCCGCGTTCGTAATTTCTCCTTTTCTCTCTCTCTCTCTCCCTTTTTCTGTCTCTTTCTTGTGGTGATTGTGAGTACGTTAAGGATATACGACGTTCTCGACAATAAGTGGAGTGCATACAATGATGCAGCTTGGTCGACACGACAGGAACAAAGTCCAGCTAGATAGGACACAAACCAAAGAACAGAAATGTTCCGGGGGCGAAACGATTCCTAGAGAAAGAAAGATAGAGAGAGAGAAAGAGAAATAGAGAAAATGGAGAGAAAGGAGAGAGAGAGAGAGAGAGAGAGAGAGAGAGAAATAGAGAGAAAGAGCTACCTGCAACCTCTTAACTATTCGATCAGATAAAACGCGTTTTGTGTCGTCGAACGGCCACGCATTTGTATTCAAAGCTTCTTTAACAACAAACGTACCTACATATGTTCTATGTGTAAGATTTATAAAAATTTCTTTCTTATATTATTATACATATGTAAGTAAGTACATAAGTACCTACCTACATATACATTCTGAGTATTTAATACGCTATTATTTAGACAATAGGATATTCTTCCTTTTGTTCAATATCTATAGTCGCATATAGAGTGTATGTGCGTGTATATATATATATATATATATATATATGTTGTGTGATATAATATAAATGATTAAAAAAAATGAATGAGTAAATGAATAAAAGAAAAAAAGGAATAAATAAACAAAAGAGGTAATACGTTAGTCGGATTGTCATTTTGATTGTCGGATCGAGATTATCATTTTTATGGAACTATAATTTACACTTTGATAGTTCGATGTATAGAAATCGATAGCTTTACTATTATCGATTTACTTCTTGGAAAGATATATCTATACATACATACATACATACATACATACATACATAAATATATATATATCCTGTAAAAAAAATATCAAAGAATATGGGGGAGAGAGAGAGAGAGAGAGAGAGAGAGAGAGAGAGAGAGAGAGAGAGAGAGAGAGAGAAAGAAATAGTAAAGTATTGCTCGAGTTTCTACAAGAGTCCAGTCGAGAAGTAGCTTCCTCTTTCTTATTATGCAGCTACTTTTCTCAGAGAAACGAAGCGTTTGTCACACTCGTGTCCGCTATGCCGTCGTTCGAAAGATCGAGAGATCGTAAAAAGGGTGAATTTACAAAGAAACGAAGGAGAAAAAGAGAGAGAGGGAGGGAGAGAGAGAGAGAGAGAGAGAGAGAGAGAGAGAGAGAGAGAGAAGGAAGGAAGAAAGGTGATATCGATGTCGTTTCTGTGGGTTACCCGTGTCGCGTCCATAATAAAGTCGTAACGCTCTCCTGCCCGTAAATTCGACAGAATATTACGGTACACCATCTTCGAGGTTTCTTTCTTTCTTCGTTTGCCGTAAAACCGTGCCCCGGTGATCACGATGAAATTTACAGACGTGTCAGAATCTCTTCGTAGTGACTCCCCAACACCCCTCCTACCCCCTTTTTCATCTTTCTGCATACTTGCCCTCAGCTCCCACCATCAACTTGTTAAACATCTTACACTCTTTCCATTTCGTTAAAAAAAAATATTCTATATATATATATATATATATATATATATATATTTGTCAGAAAATTTGTTAGAAAATTTATTGAAAAGTTAGAATTGATATCTATGTATTTATATGTAATTGTAATACTTGTATATAATTTGTATAACGTTAAATACATATATACATTTGTTTACGTTTCTTTAAATTGGTTAGAAAATATTTTTTATTATATATATACATTTTAGAAATACCTGATATACATATATACTACAAAAATAAAAAATATTTAATATTAATACCGCGATATCTATGAATTAATTAAAAGAGCAAAACTGGAAAGATCGTAAGAGAATTTTCCTATCACAAACATAATTAAATATAATAAATGAACGGATATGCTAAGTCCTCTTCGATGTCTATGACGAAACGATTAAGGACAGATAGATAGATAGATAGATAGAGAGAAATAGACAGAAAAAGAGACAGAGAGAGAGAGAGAAAGATAGAGATAGACAGAGATATGGAAACGAACTAATGTGTTTTATATCACGTATCTAGTTATATTAGATCGACGTGCTTTCGATGGGTTCTCTCGTTCGTACATATATAAATACATATATGCATACATACACACACACAAACACATACATACATATATAGTTCGATCAACCGATAAACTTTCTTTTCCACGTACGGAAATAAAAATCGAAACTCGTTCCGATAGATGCCCTAGAGGCGCCTTTTCCATATCCGTTCTTCGTATATGAAACGAGACGGAGATGAGAAGGAGAAGGAGGAGATGGAGGAGGAGGAGGAGGAGGAGGAGAAAGAGGAAGAAAAGAAGTAAAAGGAGGGAGATGAGTTTCTTGCGGAGAACGTCAGAAAGATTCGAAAGGCAAAGTGTGATGTGCGAGATTATGCCTTCCATTGCGTTATGCTGTCGAGATAACGAGCCTTATCGATAAATAACACGGGTAGTCGTCGAAAATCGAAGCCAACTGCAGATGTGACGTGTCTATCTCTGTCTCTGTCTCTCTCTGTCTGTCTGTTCGTCTGTCTGGTTGGCTGAATGTCTATCTCTATCTCTATCTCTCTCTTTCTGGCGCGCGTACGTTTTCCTATGTAGGATATAGCATAGCACTTAAAATTTGACAAAGTCATTTTATCCAGGAAATCGTTCGAGATAACAATGACATTTCATTTTTTCTTTTTTTAATTTTGTCTCTTTTCCTTTCTCTCTCTCTTTTTCTTTTCTTTTCTTTTCTTTTCTTTTTTTTTTTGTTGTTGTTCCAACTTCGACGAGCTTCGAAATATTCGATAAGTTCTTCGAGTAAGATAAACGAGTAAAGTGTTGTTAAATAAAACGTTCCATTTATCGACATCGATCGCCACCACGCATCCATATCATAATACTTGTTCGATTTTAATCAAGGAACGATTTCGAACGATTCAATAATATCTTTTACTACTGCATCTTAAGTGATTTAAATCGGAAACATTCGACTGTGTTCTACCGAACAATTAAGAAGAAAAGAAAGACGAAAAAGAAACAAAAAAAAAAAAAAGAAACAGGAAAAAAAAATGAAAACGTTCTACGATCAAGAAATAATTGAGACACCCTATATCGAAAGTGTATCGGAAAGATGTAGCCAAGAAAGGAAGCTTGTTCGTCCGTTATTATTCTGCTTGTAGCTGCCGATACGTATTACTCATATTTTTAGATACACTATAATGTACTTTATCGTTAGTCAGAAAGAGAGTGAGAAAGAAAGAAAAAGAAAGATAGATAGATAAATAGATGGAAGATAAGCAAAGAAAAAGATACATCGATACGTACGTACAACTCACAAAGAGAAAGTATCGTTTACTGGATAATACGATGGCTTTCTTTCTCTCTCTCTCTCTCTCTCTCTCTCTCTCTCTCTCTCTCTCTCTCTCTCTCTCTCTCTCTCTGTTTTTCTTTTTCTATCTTTAATAAGAAGGTATCAGATGATTTACGCAAGTGGTCGCTTTGAAAAACTTTAAAGGTACGATGTCACCGATGATTTACATTACCGGGGGTTAGATTAAACCGGCAAGATAAAGTCCGTGCGCGAACATACACACGCACACGCATACACGCATACACTTGCGTTAACTACCGTTAGCACACCACCAGAAGCAGTTAATAAATCTAACACCGTTCGAAAACTTGAAACTTTCTTCTCAACCTCACGATTTTCTATCTATTTACTTTCTTTGGATAAGCGTAGCTACTGCCTCCTCCTCCTCCTCCTCCCCATTCCACCAACCCCTCCCAACTCGCACCTCGCCCTTCTCATTCTCTCGTTTCTCTTCTTCGTATAATTATTTAATAGGACCTCTGCCAAGGACTTTGATAGTTTTCACGAGAAATGTTTCTACTCTCTTTGTTCAACCCCTCTATCTCTCTCTTTCTCTCTATCTTCTCTGTCTCTTTGTCTCTCTCTCTCTCTCTCTCTCTCTCTCTCTCTCTCTCTCTCTCTCTCTCTCTTTCTCTTCATTTATTCCTCGTTAATGTTACCTCGAAAAGTTTCATCGTTTCTATGTATTGGTGAACCTATGTATTTTCATCGAGTAAAGAAGAGAAGTGGTATTATACCTATCTTAAATCTCAGTGGCACGTTACTACTACCTTAGGTAAAGTCGATAACTTTTCGATAACGAATTTACTTTTAAGGTTCGGTCAAATCGTTTCCTTATGTAAACTTTTAGAAAACTTCTATCTAGTTCTTCTCGTTAACGGGCAAGTTCTCCTTCTAGTTTATATATATATATAGAGAGAGAGAGAAAGAGAGAGAGAGAGAGAGAGAGAGAGAGAGAGAGAGAGAGAGAGAGTGTGAAAGAGAGAAAGAAAGAAAACAAGCAAACAAAAAGTGTAAGGACAAATTTACAAATGATTTGTTATAGAATAACAAGTTTCAATGTCGACCTTTAAACATCGAAAATCTCTCTTTCTCTCTCTCTTTCTCTTTTTCTCTCTTCTTCTCCCAATATTTCTGCCTTTCTCTTTCCACTTATCATCCCACCCTCTTTTCTCTAATACGTATGTATCTAATGGGATAAAATCGGGATAAAGTCTCTCGTAGATTTCCTTAGTTCGTTGGCTGATTCATCGTAAACGAAGGGAAAAGTGGGAAACGATCGAAGAGGAATGAGACAACCCCATCTTTCTCGTGAGAGCCAGCCACCTTGAGATACTCGGAGACACTCGTGCTTGGGTGTTCGTAGAACAAAAAGAGAAAGAAATAGAGAGAAAGTGAGAGAAGATCGAGAGACAGACTGAGAACGCGCGTGCGCGTACCAAAAAGAAAGAGAGATGAAGAGAAAGAGAGAGAGAGAGAGAGAGAGAGAGAGGGGAAAAGAGGAGAGAGGAACAAAATCCCTCCTCGTCGTCCATGAATTATTTAAGTTCGCGCGTCACGTCGTGCCGGTGTTATTTTAATTCGTGGCATATTTTCATATTCAAATGCGAGCCACGCAGGCAGCAGCAGTCAGACTGCTCGCTGAAGGAGAAAAAGGAGGAGGTAGAGAATGAGGAGATAAAGGAGGAGAAGAAGGAGAAAGAAAAAGAGGAAGAGGACGAAGGAGGAAGAGGAGGTGAAGTAGGAGGAGGAACATCCGACGTTCCGATCGACGATGAATGGACGTTCCGTTCCTCTTCTTCGTCTGAGCTTTTCTTCTCGCTCGAGTCTTCTTCTCGTTTACGAGAGACGTCTCGGACTACTCTTTGGAGTAGTCAAGCGGAAACGAACTTCGTGTAAACGTCGTTGTTGTCGTCGTAGTAATAGTAGTAATAATAGTAGTAGCTAGTATTCGTTGAATCACTGATTGTGACTAAGAGAGAACGTCCAATAAAAATGGCGAGGACGAGAAAAGAGAAAAAAAATTGTTAGCTTACGTATAATATATATATACATACATACATATATATATATATATATATATATATACACAAACGTACGTATGGCGTATGTTTTGTGTTTTTCTATTTGTACGTATATGTACATGTTACTTATATTCTTCTGTTTCTCCTCGTTCGTTTATATTCGCTTCAAATCAAAACAACAATCGTGTTATTGCGCGTTGTGTTTTATCGTTCACGAATTTGACGCCTTTGAAAAAATGATTACTACGAGAGAAAGAGAAAGAGAGAGAGAGAGAGAGAGAGAGAAATGAATATCGCCTACACATCGACGATTACTCTATTCGCCCACGTTACCTCGTTTCTTTTTTCGACGATGATCGACCTGCTACTTCTCGTCCTCTCTCTCTCTTTCTTTCTCTCGTTTTAAATTTCTCTTAACATCTCCACTGTCATTATATTGTCACATGTAATTATGAATTTGTTGAAGTTGCTTTTCGAAGGAGTTATTTAAAAAAAATATGACACACTACTGTCGCCGTATATCTCTTCTCTCTCTCTCTCTCTCTCTCTCTCTCTCTCTCTCTCTATTTCTCTTTCTTTCTTTTTCACTTCTAATTTTCATATTATCGGTTAATTATTAACCAACGTTGAACAGTTTTACATATTTTATATATTTTACATATTTTATATCCCAATAGAGTCGTCATTATTCCAAATATATAACGATAAAATATTGAAGTAATACGATTAAATAAGATTATATCATACATATCTATCTTTAACTCTCAATGTTATTTAATTATTTACGTCGTTTCAATATTCTTCTTTTAGTCGACAATGTTTATTTCCTTTTTTAATCATTCGAAAAAATGTAATTACGTCGATCACGTGTAATCATTATCTCGTTCAATGTATCGATATGTGCATCAAGATTACTTTATAAGATCGTATTGAAAAGAAGATTAAAAAAAAAAAAAAAGAAAAAGAGGAAAGAAAGAAAACAAAATGAAGAAAAAAAAAATCTTTTTTTAATATTTATCACATATTATTTGTAATACGTGATCTTATTGAAACTTAATGGCAGGTAGTAAGGTAAAGTTGATGAAATAAGTATTCGATGGTACCTCTCGACCCTTTTCGATTTCAACTTATGCGTTCTATGGTCGACAGTACTCCTTTATTTCACGAGAGCTCGTTTGAAATTCAATTTCTCCTTTCGAGTTCTTCCTACGTAAGGTAGTTATGTAGTAGTATATGTATAATCGTTGAGTATATCCACCGTATGGCCTACTTGAGCAATATGCCGTATTCCCTTTTAGTTTCTTGTCCTTACGACGATAACGACGCGTTCCAGGCGTTTCCGAATGGAAAGAAGAAAAGAAGAAAAAAGAAGAGAAAAGAAAAAAAAACGAAAAAGAAGGGATTGACGATGAATAATATCGATCCTTTTCTTCTCGTTCACCGATCGATCTCGCAGATGTTTCGTTCGTACACAGTATGCCAGAACACGCGGAATCTATTTTTGGATGAATTACTCCTGGTCTTTTCCGGACTTGAGTGCTTCCAAGATACTACTACTGCATGCTAACATCGAATGATCAATTCTAACACGTAAATTAAATTATACAATTTTTTTCCCTTTTTCCCCTCCTTTTTTCTTTTTTTTTTTTTTTCTTTCATCAAACGTAAATCCAATTACCCGAGATATCTCAAGGGATTATCACGATTGATATAATTATTCGATCGGTGTTATTCTTCGTTATCGAAAATCAATCAATGAACAATGATTTAATTACGAAGATCGTAAGTTTTTCAATTATACGTAATTATAAAAATCACGTCTTTGCATCTTATATATTGCATCTTATCTAAACATTTCTCGATAAGAGAGTATACAATAAAAATTTCGTTTAAAATATCTTTCCCAATAAAAAAAAAAAAAAAAATAATTGATCAATAATTCAAACTTGACTTGACGATTAAAAATATATTCCTCGTGATAAAAAAAAAAAAAAAAAAAAAAAGAAAAAAACGATGATGTTATCTCTACTTTGAAAACCTTAAAAAGATACTAAAAAAGTTTCTCAAAGAAAATTTCTTATGTGGGATTACTATATGTAGAATTACATTTTATCTGACGATCTTTCACGATAGAAAGAAATGGAGACAAACGAGGAAAGTGGAAACCGCTTGTTAAATAAGGTAGAACGTATCTACATAGATACGTACGAGTAAAATGTATATGTGTTCGAGTGTATATGCGTTTGGATCGATTAAATATCATGAAGAGAAACTCGAGATACGGAATAAAATGTTACACGACACCATACGCGTTGTCGTACGCGTCAAGAGCCAAACGATTGCTTTTTTCTTTTTTTTTTTTTTTTTTTTTTATTTCTCCCTTCTCCTACCCTTAACATTCTCTGTCTTTTCTGTTGGTAGCAACGGACGTGTCACGTCCGAAAAAAGATCACGTTCGAAGCGGAAATTTGAGAACCGTGCGGCTTTGCTCGCCCCGCAGAAATCCTCCTACAACTTCACGATCTTTTTCGTTCTTTCTCATTCTTACAATTTGCTTCCTCACTTCCACACACATAAAGAGAACCCACGAAAATATTTCTTCTCTTTTTATCACCTGCATTTACACTCGAAAACATTCGTTCCTGTCTCTCTCTCTCTCTCTCTCTTTCTTTTTTAGCAGATTGTTAAAACGACGAAAAAAAAAAAAAAGAAAAAAAGAAAAAGAAACGTGAGAAATGTTGATTGAATTTAAAAAAACAAACAAAAGTAAACAATTAAATCTGACAGGGAGCAAAAATTCGAGTGAACCACAATCAACGTTACGAGTTAAAAGCATCTACAGATAGACGGGAAGATAGAATGCATACAGCAGAGAGAAAGAAAGAAAGAGGGAGAGAGATAGGGAGAGAGAAAGCATGATTGGAATTAAGTCTGACTCGTCGCACTTGGAATCCTATTTGTTGGATTAACGAAGTCATTCGTTATCCGCTGCATTCCCTTTCCGTCACAATGCTTTCTCTATATCTCTATCTCTATCTCTTCTTATATATCTATCTATCTATCTATCTATCTATCTATCTCTTTCTTCGTGAATGCTTTATCATTGGTGAGTATAGGATCGTGGAATCAATTATCGACGTTTTCTATCGTCGTGTTGGAGCTAGCTGAACGACCGAATTCGAACGTTCCAAGGGGATTAAGGGTGATAGAGATAGAAATATGAGACAGAGAAAGAAAAAGAGAGAGAGAGAGAGAGAGAAAAGGGAATGGTTGGATCCGACTAAAATCCCAGCGGGATGCAACGCGATGTCCTGGACCGCTTGGGAGTGTCTAAGGAACGAAGGATCCTTACCAAGCATGACCTTCAACTCTCGCCTTGCTTTGACTCGCAAGAAGAAGAGCAAACACAAAGAAGATGAAAACAGAAAAGAGAAAGAGAGAAGAAGAGAGAGATAGAGATAGAGAGAGAGAGAGAGGGAGGGAGAAAGGAAGATGGTGTTTGTACTGGTAAAGAAAAAAAAAAAGTAGAATGAACGAAGAGATAGAGAGAGAGAGAGAGAGAGAGGAGGAGAAGAGTCCTGCGAGCATGTTTTCCTCTACGCCACACGCTGAGTGACTTATGACGACCGATACTACAGAGGTTCTCATCTATAACATTATCTTGTTTATTTTCTTCATCTCTATATTTCTATCTATCTCTTTCTTTCTTTCTTTCTTTCTTTCTTTTTTTCTTTCTTCTTCTTGCGTTTCCTCTCAATGTTTATATGTACGTATGTGTATATGTTTTTTCTTTTATTATTAATAAAACTCGTACTTACTAATCGTCCGACGCGAACGCTTCGTTTATATTAGTCATCTCCCATCGTTTCAATTATTCTAACGATCCTTGTCTCGTTCCTTGGAGAAATGGTAATAAAGTGAAATCGAAGGAGATATCGTATCGAGATTCTTTTTCACGATATCACTTTGGAAGGATTGTGTGTGTGTGTGTGTGTAAATATGTGTGAATATATGTGTTTGTGTGAATATATTCGTACATGCGGGTTTATATACGTTAAAAGAAAAAAATATGTTTGTATATATATATATATATATAGAGAGAGAGATAGATAAAAGAAAATAAGTGGTCCTTCGAAGCAGGCATTTTTCGCAGGTTATTTACTGCGTTCCCGAGATACGGCAAGAGACATTAAGGAAACTCTACACCGTTGTTTTAGGGAGAACCAAGGAGAACTTTGGTTCGACTCGTTTGAGTATCGTCGAGTCACAAATTTCGGTTTTTAAGGGCACCTTTACCTGGCACGATCTTTTTTAGAACGACGAGTAAAGAAGAGCATCGACGTGGAGAGTCCCAATTTCGATGTTCCTTCTCGTGTTAACTGAGACAGGACACGATGTCCCGTCAAACTCTTATCCCGTGGGAAGAGTAAGCTATCCCGAAATTCCCGGCTCACGTGGTCTCTACGTCTCACTCCGTTTCTTCTTGCGATGGGTTACGCTTCGACGGGGAAAAGAAAAGAAAAGAGAAGAAGAGAAAAAAAGGGTCGGTATTAACTGTCAGAAAGGACGAGAAAGAGACAAGATTGATTTTTATTACGTCCTGTGGAATGTCCTATGAGATGGTCCAAAACGCGAGATTATAAATCTTTTACTAAACGAAATTGTGTCTCGACGACTATCTTTCGTTTCATTTTTTTTTTATTTTTTTATTATTTTTTTTCTAATAAGATACTCTTCACGAGTTTATCAAAGTGTTTCTATGTAATAACATATACAGTTAGAATCCTCGTTTTAAAAATATTTATATGTATATATATATATATATATATATATATATATATATATATATACTCGACGATAATATTTGTTAAAATGTATAGAAAGTATAACTTTCCCGTGTGTGTGTTTTAATTATATACATGGTTATCTTGACGTTTTAATTAAATAGATGTTTTAATTATATCATTAAAAAATTCAACCGCAGAGTTTAAAGATTATTAGATGAGACAGATCAGACATACATATTGCACATATATATGTATGTTTTATGTTATTTATTTATATGGATACGCATGTATATGTTTATTACATTTCGTTCGAAGAATAGATAGACGTTACATAAATTCGAAAACTTTTTTCGTCGAGTACTACGTTTCCATGTGATAATCTACGTTTGGTAGGGCGTGTCTGGTTCGGTTTGGTTTCGTACGCGAATCGAGCTTCGAATAATCACGAAACGATGGATAGCCTCGACAAGTGAATTCGCTCGTGAGCGTGAACGTGAATAATGTGATTGGGCGTGACCGTATCCTTTCTTCGAATTAAACGAGACTCATAATTCTTTCGTATGATTAATAATAAATATTCTGGATAGATGAGTCTATAAGATTCCATATATAAATATATATATATATATGTATGTATGTATATACGTATATATGTGTGTATGTGTGTTGTGTATGAAAGAGAGAGCAAAAGAAAGAGAGAAAAAAAAAGAATGACGGAAACAACATCTGTTAGTAAAAAATTTAACAAGCATACGTAACGAAAGAAAATTAATTATGGATAATAACAGTATCGTTAATGAGATATAAGGATATACGAATATATTAATGAGATATAAAAATACATGAAATACAATGCACTTGCATACATATGCATATGCATACGCGCATCTGATAACAGCTGAGAACGTCACGGAGTGCTAGTTTATTGGTAATATTTTGCAAAATATAAAAAAGAAAAAATTTTTTAATTATACCATTTCAAAAGATAAGTATAGTAATAGAGAAAAATTTTTTTCGACGTAAAGGTATTTCCCTTCTTAAGTACTTACTTGATCTCGTTAATTTATAATTAGATGAGGCTGCAGTACGATGATAATTAAGAAATCTCTTAGGTGCATAACGAGAGACAGAGAGAGAGAGAGAGAGAGAGAGAGAGAGAGAGAGAGAGAGAGAGAGAGAAATATAAGAGCGAGTTAAATGAGCGAGAGAGTAAGATCGGACGGGTCAACTTCTTGGAATCCTCGAATTAGTTAACTTTAGATTTAGGAGGATGCCCGGCGAAGGTCGACGCTTTAATTAAAGTTCCGCGACGGCGACTTAAACTTTCGACTTGGAATAAGATTAGTGTCAAAAAAGTTCTTGCTTTTGGTAAAAACGTTAGTGGGTACGCGTAATTTTTGTACGGTTAAAATCTTCAATCCGTTCCATTTATTTTTAGTCAAATAACGTGTTATCCTATCTCTCTCTCTCTCTCTCTCTCTCTGTTTACGCGTATATCGTACAGATATTAATAAAAAATAAAAGAAAACTTTTCCTTGAGAAAGTTATCGACAATAATCCGACGTAATCACTTTGTATGTGTAAAATTTGATTCTATCCTTGTTACAATAAATATAATTCTCGTTTCTCTCTTTTTCGAAGGATCGAGAAGGTACATGTACAAAGTAGTAAAAGAAAGAGAAAGAGAAAGATTGATCTTTAACACTCCTAGTCAGTAGATACGTACATACGTACGTACGTACGTATGTATGTATATATGTATAGTCATACACATTGGAACGACTCGAAACCCTTGAAACGATTTCTCCGTAATGGAAGGGCGTCGCTCCGATCGACGGTGCCTGATTAAGGCCGGTTGCTCGCTCGTGTCCGCTAGCATTGCTCTCATGTATATATATATATATATATTACACATATGTATGTATATATGTATATACTTTCCTCCTACGTGAAACTTGGTGTGGGAGGAGGAAAACGCGTAACTCTGTAAAACTCGTCCGTGCAACGGTTTGGCTCGGCCTGCTGCCGTCGTCGTCGTCCTGTGAGAGGGATTGGATTACCCACAGGGAAAGAGAGAGAGAGAGAGAGAGAGAGAGAGAGAGAGAGAGAGAGAGAG